>NC_092356.1:43448265-43713290 GCF_963676685.1 Mytilus edulis | reverse complement strand
TACCTATTTTAGATGAAGATGAACTTGAAAATGAAATCTTTTGATGAAGATGAACTTGAAAATAAAATTAAGTCTGAATTTAAGACTGAGATAGGATTATTTTTTATTCACCATTTCCTGAAAAAGTGATAATTAATTTTTTACTATTTAAAAAAAATGGCAATATTAAATCCACATAGAACTTTATGAAATTTATTGATGAGAAACTATGATATCAATTAATTCACCAATCTATTAGAATTCTTTGTATTTTATCTTTCAGCACATTCCTTATTCAGTTTTATTGCAAGAACTTGACATACAGAATTTAAGAAATTTAGAGGTAATTCATATTACAGACAATAGACGTTTTGTTTGACTGTTTTACTACATATTGATAAAGGAAGATGTGGTATGAGTGCCAATGAGACAACTCTCCATCCAAAAAACAATTTGTAAAAGTAAACCATTATAGGTCAAGGTACAAAGCCCACTTGTGTTCCTTTCAATAATTTCAAATTGCGATATTACAAAATGTCTTTAAAATTTTGTAATAGATCATCACTTTTAGATTTCAAATGTCACAATGCTTCTGTTATTATGTCACAGAAAGAGTCGATTGTTAAATGTTGTAATTATGCCCATAAGACTTGGCATTGGTCTGTTTGTCATGATTCTAGAATGCCTGAGGGAGAATTTGCATACAGTATAGTCTGAAATTTTATTTTGGTATACTGGTACTGGTAAATAATAAACTTATTTTACTTGAAATATAAAACGTTATACACACAACAACAGCTGTAGAAATACAATAATGATTACTGGTATGTTGCTGCATTTACTAAAAAACATACTATGAACCACAATTTTTCAACTTTTATGAGTAAAAAATAACAAATAAAAATTATCCTGAACATGTAAAACTAGGATATCAATAGTATTATACATCAACAGAGATTAAAATTGATGATTAAGATATTTTGCATAGTCTGCTTGCTACAAAGTGTAAAAACAAAATATTGTGCAAAAATAGATGGTTTATAGTAATTTAATCAAAATGAATATACCAGTATTGTTATTTTATTGTATTGTCTTTATTTAGGATTTAATAATAGAGGTGATATATGCTGATATAATACACGGTAAACTAGACCAGAAGAATCAGAGACTAGAAGTAGACTACGCCATTGGTCGTGACATCAGATCTGAAGCTGTACCAGAGATCATTAATGTTTTACAGGACTGGTGAGTATTTAGGACACTTTGACCATGTATTTCTTGCCCTTCCATTGCTAAATAGGACTGTCATTTAAATATTGACCAATCTTGGACTTTTTTGGAGATTTGAATTATAATTCTTTTTGCCAAAGAACGTATCAATCTGAATCTTATGCCAGTTGTCCAAGGATTGCTATATCTTTGTAGTTTACAGGCCATTAGCCAGGATTTCTCCGATAACAGTTATTACTGGTCATGTCACTCTGACCTTAATCGTCAAACTTCAATCAGATTCTTTAATTTAGAAGTCTTTAAGGGATTGGTTTTATTGGTGGTCAAAATCCCTTGGCTGCAAGTGTGTGTTAGATTTCAAAGCAACAACTATTATTTGTATTTTAAAGATCTGATAAATGAAATGTGAAAGTTCTTATTTCTTATTTGATAATTTAATGGATTTTAAATCTTGTCGTAAGGGAAACAGTGTCTTACATAGAGATATTGAACTTCAACAATGATAAATACAAACAGGATTAGCCCATACTTTATTGAAACACTTTTTTTTTCCAGGTGCAATGGATGTGAAGCTGTTTTACAAAGTATAGAACTACAGATAACAAAGGCCAATCAAAATAAAGAAAATAATATAAGAATAAAACAGCAAATGGAACAAGAGGTAAATAATTGAAAGCTTACAAAAATATATGATTACTTGAAGCATTTCTCTTTAAAAAAACAACATAATTACTTATAGAATCATTTGGCTGTAAAAAGTATGTTTATAATTTTTTCAATGTTTTACAGGTTGCAAATATAAAGAAAACATTGAAAAGTACACAACAAACAGATTCAGAAGAACAGATGGTAACAGATAGTCGAGATATAGCTATGTCATCAGATAAGCCGAAGAAAGGATCTAAAACTAAAGGGTAAGCTGTTACATATACATGTACAATGTATATTCAATATGCATGTAATCTAATCTGATTACCTACCTTCTTGGTGGTGATAAATAGTCGTTATATAGCTACGTCATCATATAAGTCAAAGGAAGGATCTAAAATAAAAGTGCAAGCTATTGACATTGTATTGTACATTCTGATCTATTTTTATATGCCCGTCGTCTTTTAGACGGGACGTATTATGGTATACCGTTGTCCGTCCGTCTGTCTGTCTGTCCGTCCGTCCGTCTGTCCGTCCGTCCGTCTTCCACACTTCGGACAATAACTCAAAAACACTTTCACCAATTTCCATGAAACTTAAGTGAATTGTTTATATCTATTGACATAAGCTCCCTTTCGGTTTTTTTTAATTTCAGATTTTAAGTTTTGGATTTATGGGGCTTTATTCATAAAAAAGGGGGGATTTTCAACACTTCGGACAATAACTCAAAAAAGCTTTCACCAATGTCCATGAAACTTTGGTGAATTGTTTATATCTATTGATGTAAGCTCCCTTTCAATTTTTATAAATTTCAGATTTTAAGTTTTGGATTTATGGGGCTTTATTCATAAAAAAAGGGGGATTTTCAACACTTCGGACAATAACTCAAAAAGGCTTTCACGAATGTCCATGAAACTTTGGTGAATTGTTTATATCTATTGATGTAAGCTCCCTTTCAATTTTTATAAATTTCAGATTTTATGTTTTGGATTTATGGGGCTTTATTCATAAGAAAAGGGGGATTTTCAACACTTCGGACAATAACTCAAAAAGGCTTTCACCAATGTCCATGAAACTTTGGTGAATTGTTTATATCTATTGATGTAAGCTCCCTTTCAATTTTTATAAATTTCAGATTTTACATTTCTGTGTTATGAATTTTTATGCTTAAAAAAGGGGGGATTTTCCAATTTTGGGACAATAACTAACACTTTCACAAAATTTTATGCAACTTTGATAAATTGTTTATATCTATTGACATAAGCTCCCTTTCCATTTTTATAAATTTTAGATTTTACGTTTTCTCAAGTAATGAATTTTTATACTTAAAAAAGGGGGATTTTATGAAACTTTGGTGAATATATTAATGTAACATCCCTTTTGATTTGTATATATATTTCTAGTTGATCATATAAATTCATTTAAAGCATAAAAGACAAGTTAAAAGAGCAATGGGCGTACCATGCGCTAAAGCGCAGCCCTTTATTTTTACCGGATTTCTAAAGTAAATATGGTATATAATTTGACGATGCACTGCTGGCAGGTGACTGGATGGGAAGTCTGGTGGGCAGAGCCAACCAAACAGTGTCCATGCAATAACTTAAAAACACTTTGAAGTAATATTTTCAAATTTAGATATGTTGTTTTCTGAGACTAAGTGAAGGTCAAGTTCAATTTTAGATTTTATTGTTGTTGTGTTGTAGACCTTTAAGTAGTTAAAACTGAAAAGGAAGTAAGATTGATTTTGGCATTTCTATTTCTGAACCGTATGTATTTCAATTTAATGTAAGAAAAATTACTCTAAGGATATGGATTTTGGATTCTTTAACATCGATTTTTATGCAGTTAATCTGCATTATGCGAGCACCCTAGATTTGTGGTCTACCCAAAAAATTCTGAAATACTTGCCATTGTTATTATCTAGCTGGCTACTATGTTATATATAACTAATTGAACACTTTTTTAATACTTTTTATTCTAGAATATAAAAAATATTACCATAAAAACGTTAAATGGTCGTCGATTTTCCCAAAAGTTTTGAAGTTGCACTCATTAGGAATTCTTATGTAGTTTATTATCGCCTGTGCTTTTGGCTAAGATGTCAAAAAACAATTGTACGAAATATTTAATCGCCGAAAATCTTTTAAGACAAGTAGTTAAGATTTCCCAAATGGCAAAAGTCGTAGGAATATTGTTTGTCGTCAATACGTAGTACAACTACGTCAGTAGTCTATTATATAATAAGTTCAACTGTTCATGCTGTTGGCGGCAATTTCAAATTAGAAGACGAAATTCGTAAATTTTCAATTTGGAGGCAGGGGTTCAAATTAGCGGTGGTCTGAGGTCCGTGACCTTCCACTTTCGAATTGGTTACTAGCCACGCCCGACGGGCCTTCCCCTCTGAGACAACTGTATCACAGTTATAGTAGTCTCAGTTCCACTTGAAAGAAAATAAAAACTAGCTTTGCAAACCTTTTCGCCAAAGTCTCCAAATCAACGATCTCAAAACTTATTTTAATCATTATTATTCATGACAGCGATGTCAATTTTGTTCAATCGCTAGCTATATACAGAAAATCGCCGACAAAAGATGTGTTAATACGAGTAAAATCGTATCTGACTGACAAAAACAACATTGGAACACAATGACAATGGCTGCCGTGAAAAGACAATTACAATTTAGGATTCGATACCGGATGCGGATAAGGGTAATTCCAGGTTTTTGGCGAATCCAGGCAGGTGACAAAATACATCTATGCATGGTAAATGAATATAAACACTAGAATTGAAAACCAAAAGATATATGTAAAAGAAAGAAAAAGCAGAAAATATTTTAAACAGAAACTCAAAATTACTTTTGACAAATTTTAATGTCAAAATCCAATACATTGTGACAGCTGGGAACAGTATATCTAACAATATATATGTTCCTGGTCACAGTTTAAATTTTCTTTATCAGTGATAAATGTTGATAATGCATGTAAGATGCTTTTAAAGTGTAAACATATTACTGCAATTTTGAAGGGGTATTTTTTTTTCTCAATTTTGAAGGATCAGTTAAAGTAGCTGGAAGATTCTTACTTTATTTTCACAAATAACTACCTGAATGTAGGCAAATCATATAGGTGGCGTCCTTTGGGCCACTCTACCCCCCCCCCCCCCCCCCCCCCCACTGTTTGATAACTTTGAAACGGATGACCTCTCAACCATATACATTCATGTATGGGACTATATATATAACTAATCAAATGAAATATAAGGGGAGTCCATGGGGTTACCCACCCCCTCCTGTTTGGGAACTTACGAAATCGTGAGATCCCCACCCCTTAATTATATATAGGGTCAAAATAACTAATTAAATGAAATATAGGGGAAGTCCCCCTACCCCCTCCTGTTTGAGAACTTGGAAACCGATGAGATCCCCACCCCTAAACCATATATATTCATGTATGGGACAATATAACAAATCAAATGAAATATAGGGGAAGTCCCTGGGGTCATCCTATCCCTTCCTGTTTGAGAACTTGAAAACCCTCGAGATCCCCACCCCTAAACCATATAGATTCATGTATGGAACAATATAACAAATCAAATGAAATATAGGGGAAGTCCCTGGGGTCACCCTACCCCTTCCTGTTTGAGAACTTGAAAACCCTCGAGATCCCCACCCCTAAACCATATATATTCATGTATGGGACAATATAACAAATCATTTACATTTACTATGGGCAGGTCAGTCAGACCTCACCTTTGATCCTTGTAGTAGTGAACATTTGTCTGATTTGTGTCGCATAACTATTGTACTATAGAACACATACTCAGTTTTCTTTACAGGGAAACCAGTCCATTCATACTATTAGATGTTCGTACTAAGTCAACACGTACTACTAACAGTCAACTAAAACCAACGTTAACTACCAACTAGAACAACTACAATCATTGCGAACTTGTACCACTGCAGACTCACCATAAAAAATATACATTTATATATTCATTGCTATTGAAACCTTGATAACATATAAATTATTTGCCTTAATAATTAATTCATTAGATAAACATAAATGTACAATATATGAATGTTTAATGCCACATCAGAGGCGAATTTAGAGGGTTTTTCAGTGCCCCCCCCCTTTCCATTTTTGAGAAAAATTTGGTTGATTATATAGGGAATCACTGAAGCATGACAGGAGAAGGTCCCCTGTTAGGCAGGCATTGGGCCCCCACTTATGAAAATTTCTGGATCCGCCACTGCACATAATTACGTTTGCCAGGTTTTTGGTTAACTGCCTTCAGCGCTTACAGCACTTTGATTATGGAATAGAACTAATTGGAAAGCCTATAAAAACATTTTCTTTTTATTGTAGAATAAGAGGAAGTAGTGGTACAAAGCTGTGGAAGTGATACAAACATTTGTTATGACAGAAAGTCATGTGATGTGAAGATCATGTGATGTGTAGAACATGTGACTGTTTGTTTATATTATTATCATGATTATGTGTCAGACAATAAAGATTTCACTTTATGTAATTTATAAAAAAAAATATTTGTACATTTTTGTCAGACCATCATGTAAATTCAATAGATATATTGTTTCCTTCATCAAGTCAAAACATCTAATTGGGGTTCAAACATGGCCATCATGTAAATTCAATAGATATATTGTTTCCTTCATCAAGTCAAAACATCTAATTGTGGTTCCAACATGGTCAAATCTGACCAGTGACCTGAGTTTTTGGTGTGCACCCTTGCAATTTGATGTCTTATAAAAAAGACCTGTGAACGTTAAATTTTTTGAAGATATGTTACCCTGTATGTGGATTGTCAATGATTTCAAATTGGCTTTAAAGTTACCTGGTGATCTGGATAATAAAAAAAACCATATAATCTTGTGATGCACAAATGCAGACCATATTTCCATCACTTGGCATCCTAATGTTAAAATTGTCTTGCAACTATATGACTAGTGAAAACTTGCCTAAATATTTAGCAATTTTAACTAATCATTGCTAATTGAATTGACATTTTTAAGCATATTATGCTTATGAGGGTCTGTGGCTATAGTACCTCAGTAATTTGATTTGTTAAATCTGTTAATGTTGGTAGATTTAAATAGTTTAATAATGCACTGAAATTAAGTTAGATATAAGAAGATGTGGTATGAGTGCCAATGAGACAACTCTCCATTCAAGTTACAATTTATAAAAGTAAACCATTATAGATCACAGTACGATCTTAAACACAGAGCCTTTGAATTTACTGTTTGTGAGTATTTTGCTTTGATCTATTTGTGAAAAATTAGTTTTCTTGTGTCAAAAGAAATCAAGTCTTACCGAAGTCAGCAGCCTGTAATTCAGTTATTGTTGTTGGTTCTTATTTGTCATACCCAAATGAAGCCTGTTTCCATCACTTGGCATTGTATTGTTAAAACTGTCTGGCAACTATATGACTAGTGAAAACTTGTCTAAGTATTCAGTTATGTTCACCAATTGAATTGAAGACATTTTGAAGCATATGCTTATGTGGCTACAGTACCCCATTCCTTTTTTTTGCTAATCATTGATCCTTGATATTTTGTTGCTAGTCCTAAATAAAATTCTTTATTACAACTGTCACATAAACTTAACATTAATCAAGAAATCTAAACATTGATTAAGGAACCATGGAAATGAGGTCATGATCAGATGAACCATGCCAGACAGACATGCACAGCTAACAATTTTTCCATACAACAATTATAGTTGACCTATTGCATATAGTATTAGAAAAAAAAGACCATAACACAAAAACTTAATTACAACCACTGAACCATGAAAATGAGGTCACGGTCAGATGACACCTGCCAGTTGGACATGTACACCTTACAGTCCTTCCTTACACCAAATATACTAGACCTATTGCTTATAAAGTTTGGGATATGGACTGGACAACCAAAACTTAACCTTGTTCACTGATCCATGAAATGAGGTAGAGGTCAAGTGAAAACTGTCAGACGGTCATGAGGGCATGAAAGGTATGCACATAATAAATATACTTATCCTATGACTAATAATAAGAGAGAATTTAACATTACAAAAAATCTTTATTTTTTTTCCAATTAGTCGCTGAACCATGAAAATAAGGTTAAGGACATTGGACATGTGACTGACAGAAAATTCGTAACATAAGGCATCTATATACAAAGTATGAAACATCCAGGTCTCCCACCTTCTAAAATATAAAGCTTTTAAGAAGTTAGCAAAATTAGCCTCCGCCGGATCACTATCCCTATGTCGAGCTTTCTGCAACTAAAGTTGCAGTCTTTACACTAAAACTAATGACAAACTAATACACTAATCAATAGATAGTTTTAAACATATTTATTTATAGTGGATTGGGAAACAAGTTTTGCAACTTATATTTATCCCTTTCCACTTTGCGAGTGCTGCCTTGTAGCGGCATTAGCCTACTCTTTTTCGAAATCTACAAGGGTGTCTTTAACGTGCAAGAGATATTGCTCTATCTTAACACGGGTCAGCCATTTATCGTCCCCTTCCGACGGACTATCATCGTTTCCTCAAGACCATACCTGCAGATGGTGTCAAGGGAGAGCCGAAAATTGAGTTCCTGAAATTTTCATCCAAAACGGGAATCGAACCAGGAACCTTTGTGTCAGTAGTCCGATGCACTGTGGATCTCTACATACACCCTCTTTAAAACAATGATATAAAAGGTACTGGAAACAGAAATTGTTGACCAGTATATCAAATGGATAGAGCTAGGTCAACAGGAAACTGACATAGACGACCAGTATATCTAATAGATACAATCATCCAAAACACAAGTTAAAATGGCAAAGAATGAAACTATCAACAATACTATAAACCAACTTATTTTCGCGATCGATTTATTTTCATGATCTTCGCGAGTAGAAAAAATAACACGAATATAAGTCGTCGTGAATATGTAAAACTTGGATCGTTCCTTATTAAACTTCATCAAGTTAATCAGAAAATCGCGAAGATAAATAGCTGCGAAGTGGTCAAGAAAGGGTAAAACGCGAAATAAAGTATCCGTGAAAATAAGTTGGTTTACAGTATACATGATTTAGCAATATGAAGCTTGCAGATGGTCTAAAAATACATGTGTATAAAAAAAAACAAAAAAAAACCAAATTACAGTTCAGATCTTTATTAATTGTTGTATTGCACTATAGAACAAATAATGACAGATGATGGGGATATCAAACTCAAAATCTGATATAGCACTGAAACTAAATGAGAGTGAATTCAATAATAAATGATATTGAATTGATCAAATTATAACAAAATGACATACAATGATACCCAATTGAAACAAACAGATACAAAAAATAGTTACATTGAAGTTTTAAACTTTTTTCATTACAACATCTGAATAATTTTAAAGAGATTTTATCTCGAAAAATTAACAAAACAGTTTCTCTTGTTGCACTGTATTTCTGTATTTGCTCTTTAAACTATTTTCTTCTAAAAAAAATAAAGTTTCAAAGGTAACCATAATCTTTTTAAGTAGGCCTATTTATTTTTCAGTTCCTGCCATAAGGAGATTTTAAAAACTAATTTCGTTTGCATTTACTAGTTGGAGAAAAAGTGTTATTTAATTAAGGTTCCTCATTTTTTCTAAAATAATAAGAAATTAGCGTTTTATTTGATGTTTAAATTCGATTTCCTCTACCAACAATTTCCATGAAAAAGTCTCCAATAAATATGTATTAATGAATCAACAGTAATAGTCTTTAATTTTGATTCTTAAAAAAAAAAGGGAAATACAGAAAAGCAGTGCAACAAAGGGATGCTTTGCAAAAATTATGTTATTGTAAAATGTGTCTGATTGTTTCACATAAATTTACATTAAAATGCAATACTATAATAAGTACAAATTCACAAAAATATTTTGTTCACTGAATATGAAATACACTTGCTTTAGTGTAAATTATACACAAATATTTCAATTTGAAATTCTTTATAGACTGAGTGTCACACACAGTAACATATAAGTATTGAGAAGTGTTGTTACAACACAATGTGTATGGAAATTAAGTACAACTGTGTCCTTAAGTGCAAGTCTCAAAAAAATCAAGCAGTTTTAAAAATCAATAATTAGAAATGAAAACCAATTGTATTTTCCACAAGATTTTTATCTTGAACAGTGACCTTTTCTACAAAAATCTCATGATTTAAATGGATTGTAATTAATACTGAGATGCTCATAATTAAGGAGTATTTATACTTATAAGTTTTGTTGTAAAAAAAGCTATAACTCAAAATTATTTTATTGTAAAATTAATTCTCTGATAGAGTTATCTCCCTTATTGTATTTTTGAATTTTTCCAAAATAATTCTTTCGTTGCTGTGCTTGGTAATTGATGTAAATTTGTATGTTTTATCTGCCTGATTTTTAGTAAGACTAATACAATGAAATCTTTCTAAACAAAACCCCTTTGAAAGTGAGGATTGTATCCATATTACACAGGTGATCTGTTTATTAAACAGTTAAACAACTTATGAATATTCATTGCTTATTCTGGTTCAGTTTAGAGACTTCACTAACATGGAATAAGACAATTTGCAATCACTGAACTGTTCTATAACACAAAAATAAAATTCTTTCACAATTACTGTAAAGTGAAAACAAAAATCTACAACAAGAACAATATAATTGTTTAAATTTGATATGATTCATATACAATGAAATACAATGGATGGAGGTCAACATATTATATGTATTTATGAACCTGAAGATGAGACTTGCCATAATTTAATACACTGCAATGTAAGAATTATAGATTTACAGAAAATATTTCTGAATAAATTTTGATCATGTAATTTAAACTTGCATTTCAATTTGGTTATTACAAAGAGAGGAATCAATTATTGCACACAAATGTTTTTTATATCATATAATTTCTTTAAGAGTCACTATATTATTAAACTTTACAATCTTTTTAATAGAAAGTTCCATCAATATACAAGTATCTGATGAAGTTCGTTGCCAAACAGTTAAGAAATCTGCACCACAACGATTACTTAATTGATTGTCTATTGCTTTAGGTTCAGAGGAGAATAAACCAAAGTATACATGATCGTGATATCTGAGAATATCCACAATTATTATGATATGACAAGTTCATTGCATGTTTAGGAAATCTATCAAAATAAAAAAAATTATATGCTTTTTCCCCCGAATCTGAAATTGACCAATAATACTAATGATTTTGGTCTTATCTAACAATGGTTTGATCGATTATGGTACAGATTCTTTAAAAGTAATTCATGGTGTCAGAATGTGAAGGATTATAAGTAATTTCATCGTCAATATATACTATTATGCCATTAGTGGTATCCATTGTTCGAGACATTATCTATCAATTGTAATATTTAAGCGTAATTTGCATTGGATTTTGAAACATCAAATTCATCAATTGTAAAGCTGTAAGGTATATACGATGAAATTTTAAAATTTGATTTTTTCGGCATGATCACAGAAATATTTTATACATACATTTACATATATATATGTGTGGAAATGACAGAGGTAGATAAAAACAAAATAATAATTTAATCATATAATTTTCTTTTTGTTTACTTAACATTTCAAATACAAGTTAATTTGCTTTCTCATCAACAGATTTTTTTTAACCATTAGTACTTTTCAAAAATAATTCTTACTTCTTATTCTGGCGAGTCTAACCATTTAATTGCAAGAAATTATTAAAGGCTTAACAGCAGCATGCCAAAATAATTTGGTCTACAAAATTTATTTAATTTGGTCTATATAATTCATTTAATTAGTAATAAACATGTGCATGTCACACAAAATTTTATATACATCAAAATGTATTTTTTAATTTCTTTCCCCAACTGAAGCATTACAATTCTAAGGCCATAATATTTTCATCTGTTATATCATTTCATAGTACTAAGCACTTTGTGTGTCTAACATTATGCATTTTCAACAATATGCTAAAAAATATGAAAAAATTCAAACAACTGGTACTAGTGTTGTTTAAATACCCTGTGAAAGTTTTGGTTAACCTCCAATTAAAGATCAATATTAAATTTTCCTGATCTATTTAAAGACATACTATTACTACTACAGTTATGGAGTATAAACATCCATTTTTTCTATCTCATTTTTCTCATCCTCTGTATCATTTCTAGCAATCATTAAAGTATGTCCATAACCACAAGCCACTGCGTGAATGTAAATATTTCCCAGAGTCTTCACTTCCTGAGCGTAGGAGGAACTTTTCTTGGTGTCTCCAAATCCCTGAAAAAAGTTAATATATGTTTGATTATGTTAATCTAAGTGCTCTAATCCTTCCATTTACTACGAAATTTGATTAATTTATTGATATTTTCAATGTGTTTTGATTTGACAAAGTCAAAGAAGTATCAAAACCTTTATCACATATCGAAAATTAATTTTTGTGTGTGCATTGATTATTGGTTTTTTTTAAATTGACAAAAAAAACCTAGAGGCTCTCAAGAGCCTGTGTCGCTCACCTTGGTCTATGTGCATACTAAACAATGGACACAGATAAATTCATGACAAAATTGTGTTTTGGTGATGGTGATGTGTTTGTAGATCTTTCTTTACTGAACATTCTTGTTGCTACAATTATCTCTATCTATAATGAACTTGGCCCACTAATTACAGTTGAAAATATTTTCTAAAAATTTACAAAAAATGTTAAAAATTGACTATAAAACAGTGATTTTGCTAGCGCTCGTCACTTTCGTATTTTTTACGAAAGGGTTTCTCATGTTTTACTTTTAGCCGTGGCGGCCATCTTGGTTTGATGGCCAGGTCACCGGACACATTTTTTAAACTAGATACCCCAAAGATGATTGTGGCGAAGTTTGGATTACTTTGGCCAAGTAGTTTCAGAGGAGAACATTTTTGTAAAAGATTACTAAGATTTACCAAAAATGGTTAAAAATTGACTATAAAGGGCAATTACGCCTAAAGGGGTCAACTGACCATTTTGGTCATGCTGACTTATTTGTAGATCTTACTTTGCTGAACATTATTGCTGTTTACAGTTTATCTCTATCTATAATAATATTCAAGAAAATAACCAAAAACAGCAAAATTTCCTTAAAATTACCGATTCAGGGGCAGCAACCCAACAACGGATTGTCCTATTCATCTGAAAATTTCAGGGCAGATAGATCTTGACCTGATTACCAGTTTTACCCACTGTCAGATTTGCTCTAAATGCTTTGGTTTTTGAGGTATAAGCCAACAAGAATGTGTCCAAAGTACACGGATGCCCCACTCGCACTATCATTTTCCATGTTCAATGGACCACGGAATTGGATGAAAATATAATTAGGCATTAAAATTAGAAAGATAATATCATAGGGAACATGTGTACTAAGTTTCAAGTTGATTGGACTTCAACTTCATCAAAAACTACCTTGACCAAAAACTTTAACCTGAAACATGCACTTTCATTTTCTATGTTCAGTGGACCGTGAAATTGGGGTCAAAAGTTTAATTTGGCTTTAAAATTAGAAAGAACATATCATAAGGAACATGTGTACTAAGTTTCAAGTTGATTGGACTTCAACTTCATCAAAAACTACCTTGACCAAAAACTTTAACCTGAAACATGCACTTTCATTTTCTATGTTCAGTGGACCGTGAAATTGGGGTCAAAAGTTTAATTTGGCTTTAAAATGAGAAAGATCATATCACTAAGTTTCAAGTTGATTGGACTTCAACTTCATCAAAAACTACCATGACCAAAAACTTTAACCTGAAGCGGGACAGACGGACGAACGAACAGACAGAGGGACAGACGGACGAACGGACCCACAGACCAGAAAACAAAATGCCCCTCTACTATCGTAGGTGGGGCATAAAAACTGCATTTTACCCCTATGTTCTATTTTTAGCCATGGCAGCCATCTTGGTAGGTTGGCCGGGTCAGCGGACACATTTTTTAAACTAGATACCTCAATGATGATTGTGGCCAAGTTTGGTTTAATTTGGCCCAGCAGTTTCAGAGGAGAAGATTTTTGTAAAAGTTAACGCCGACAGATGCAAAGTAATGGGAAAAGCTCACTTGGCCCTTTGGGCCAGGTGAGTTAAAAATGATATTAATAATCTAATTTTAGTTGAAATGTATACAAATAATGTAACCAATCCTGCAATTTTCCTAATTTAAAAAAGACATCGAGAAATTTTGAATTTACAAATAATAACACAATAACATTTTATATTTTTTAGTTTCTACGCTCTTCTTCATAATAGAAACTTATATGATAATTTCTTTTAAATGACTAAATTTCAACTCTGGTTTCTTCTTTTTTAACAATATTTTCATCAATCTGTGGAATATCCTTGCTTTATATCCTCTTTTTTAAATTTTGATTATCCATATATAAGCAGTATGATTCAATAGGTAAAAATAAAGAACTGGTCATAAAATTCTTACCAATTCACCATAGGTAGGACTTGGTCCCCATGCAACTAAGCTTTCATCAGCAGCAACCACTATACTTTTGTTACTGAAAAAAAATAATACTAATGTTAACAACAGTGAAACATGCATTTTTAAGGAATAATTTTTGTCCTTTTTTTATACATGTAAAATTATTATTTCATAAAACATGCAAGGTATGACATGTTATCTTTAAGAAAGTAAATGTTAAAAAAAGACCATTCAGTTCCCAAAACATCAGATAAATCAATGATTCAAAGGTAGATACTTTACATTAGCCTGTCCACATGTATACTAGTCCGAGGCAGATGGACAAGCTGGCATTGATGAAAGAACATTTAAATTATCAATTAATTCTCAATATAAATTGACACTATACAATGACTATTTACATTGTTTTATTTATAAAACCTTGAGAAGTGTTGTTTTATTATCTTTTTTTTTTTAAATAAAGATTCCTCCCAAAAAAATTTTTGTTTGTGCTCAAATTAGTTGTCTAATGGTTTGAACCTACCTCCAAATTTTGACCATCATGAGGCTGGTATATACATTAACTAATCTTGACATCATTCATAACTTAATTAGTTAGTCAATGGGATCATTTAATTTTTAAAATTATGAAACAAAAAGACCAATGGGCGATTCTGACAATATATTCAGGCCAGCTAAGATGCAGTTACAGATGGGTCAATTTCCCATAACTTTCTTTTCAAAAAAATGTTGTAGCTTGCCATTTATGACAAATTCTGACATGTAAAATCAAAATTATGAAATGGTTTATAGGTTCAAATGTTTTTGACAGTTTTTTCAAAAAGCTGCAGTATTTAGGGACAACCACTGGTCTTTGTCAGGAAAACTGTCAATCATAGTCAATTAAGATTAGTGTTGAATGCACTTGTCACTTGCAGGGTTTTAACTAAAATCTCAGAGCTAACAGACTAGCCATAATGTAGATTTACAGAAATTTTTTTGGCAAAGTTGTTGAAGGTAATGGACAACAAAAAGGAAGGAGGCCAAGTGATGAGAATAACTCACTTGACCCTTCTGTCAGGTGAGCTAAAAATAGTATTTCCGGGATACTTAAAACTTATGCTTTGTTGAATGTCTAAATTTGTAGTTTGGTAATATCCAAGAAAAGGGTATCAATGATATGAACCTACAGTAATATGAAACTTACCAACAGCCAAGGTTTCTTATTCTCCAGCCACTGAGATCTTGTACAAGTTTAGGGTACATAGCTGCTTCTCCAGTTGGTTTCTGTTGGCCCCATAAAAATAATGCCCCTTAAATGATAAAGCAATGTTGAATTAAATATTGGTACTATGAAACGAAAAATTCCTTGCTGCAGTAGTCCATTTATTAGTAAAATATAAATATGAGAGAATGAAGAAAAATGTGTTTAACAAATTTTGCTAGATATATACTGTCTTTAGTTTATTAATTACAAAACAAAAGCTTTTGTCTCAATTTCTAAAAATTTATTGAAATGTATAAAAAAAAATCTATGAACATCAGACTGTACCTGAATAAAAACACTAACAACAGAATGTAGCATCGAAAAGTCTTCCCCCCCCTCCCCAAAAAAAAAGGGTTTTAGCTTTTACACATTAGCTTTTTACAAAACTCCCACAATGGACATTAAATATTACCATGTTCACTGACTGCAAGAGAAAATGTTGATCCTGCATACACTTGTTTAGCTCCTCTGTTAGGTCCATCAAAGTAGCCTAGTTTTCTTGGTACCATTTCATCTTTTGGTTCACTGTGACCTAATCTACCATAACCACCAAAGCCCCAGGTAAATATTCTCTTCTTTGCATCTAATGCAACCTACAGAGTTTAAATATATATATGAGTTGACATTGTATTATATGAAGTATTTTAATAGTGATATGGTACATGTATTTGTGTTGTTTATAGATACAATTTTGTTCAATAAGTTTTTAAGTTGAAAAATTTATATAATTAAGCAAAGTGTTTTTAGACGCAAAGGATTTTAATTTTAGAAATTATAGACCTTATTATTTCAGAAAGGACATAAATTGAACAATTGTTTGAACTACTTAATTTTAGCCTTTATTTTTCACCAGATATTAATGCTGATTAACTAATTTATAAAATGATTCCTAGTTTTTTTTTCAAACTTTACTTAGTATTTATGATTCTCTTGGTATTGTCAAAGCAAAAGAATAAATAGGGTTTTTCTCCCCATAAGTCCTTTAAATAAAATCAATTTTTCATTGAGTTTGACTTGACAAGGCATATCGCAGTATGTGGCTAGATGTTTTAAAAATTCATACTGTAAATTCAGAAAATATTGCGAGGTTTTTATTTTTGCGAAAATGGGACAGAGTTGTAAACGCAATAATTTAATCTCGCATTTTGAAATATTTCATATGAATTAAACAGGATTTTTCTCAAAATCGTAATAATTAAATTGCATTTAAGTGTAAAATGACAAAATCGCAATAATAAATGCACGCAATAATTTCTGAATTTACAGTAATATAACATTTTGTTTTTTCTCCTCGTGTTGAATTTTAATTTCAGATAAAAATTTTCCTTTATAAAGAAGTTTTAGGAGTAAATTATGGTCCTCTGTACATGTATGTCATGCCTATATATATATAGATACAAGAAGATGTGGTATGAGTGCTAATGAGACAACTTTCCATCCAGGTTATAATTTGTAAAAAGTAAACCATTATAGGTCAAAATACAGCCTTAAACCTGAAGCAAGATATATATTTATGCTAGAAAAGAAAGATTAAAAAAAATTTAATGTATTTGTATGATTTGAAAGTATGAGCTACATGTATATGTTTGTAATGTAAACACTTACTGAATGGTTATGTCCACAAGCAATATCTCTGAGTTCTACATCTGTTAAAGGTATAATACGATTATCTCTGTCTCGATCGATGAAGACATTCACTTTACGGGGTTGTAACTCACATTTGAACGATAACTTACTGCTGGTGACAAAGAATTTACCATCTGTGTTATGTCCTGTAATAAGATATAATGTTATGTTATTGATATAGGAAAACACAAGAATACTGTAAATTAATATCTTTTAGTGATATTTTTTTTATTATTTTGGAACTTATACAAGTGATTAGATAGATTTTTTGCATAAATAAAAAAAAATACATTTTGAATGACAGCATTATTTCCTAAATATCTTAAAACAATGTAATGCTGAAATTTCTGAATTTACAGCATACAAAGTAGTATTTTATTTGCACAAAGCATAGAATTCAAGACGAAAATTTTCCTGTTGATGAATGAGGGTAGTAAAAGTAGTTTTCAGCTACTGTTAGTGTCAAATTGGTTTAAATCTTACCGTGATTTGTCAAAATATCCTTATCATAATTTGTCAGAGGTCTGAAATAATTATTGTTACCGTCATTTTTGGAGAAAATTAACATGATTCATCAATATCAGACATTTTTTTTTATAGTCTATAGGAAAGTGTACATTTTATCGCCATGCAACAAATATTACCATTAACGTCATTTGGCAAGATTTTTTATCGTTATTCGTCATAAAGGTACCCTCATGACTGACTTTTTATCAAACTTTTCTAATGAAACTTTGACAGTAAAACCAAAATATTGCAATGAAACAAAAAGCAATGGTTTCACATGCTACTGTCCAACATCATCTTGATATTGATGAGAAAATGGTAAAACTTCAAGTCAACCAAAACTTGCCTTAAGAGGAGAAAACCTAAATTTGCATGATGTATAATAGTTTGTGAATCGTGTTGAGCTGATCTAACTGGCAGAAAAAAGAGCAAACTATGGATTCATTATTATTTGTAGGATATCAATTTTCGTAGATTACATTGGTACAGATAAATTACTAATTTAAATGTTTGACAAAGTGCAAATTTTCTATATAGGATTGTATGTATGCATTCACTGGAACAACCATGAAATCAAATATTTTCAAAATATGTTTCCAAAATTCAGGAAAATTAGTATCAACTTAAATCAATGAATCCTAAGTACTGCAGATATCTTGAGAATTTCCAACCCTGGTGTTCCTTTAAGAAAATCTACTGGTCCTCACTATTTTTTCTGTTAAAAAATACCGAAATCGTGTCTGTCCTTTGCAAAATTTTGGTGGTCAAAAATTTCGGACTGCCACTTTTTCGATAAATCTGAAGTAGGTTTCTTGCATTGTCACCTAACTAACTGTCCATACTTCGGACGACCAAATGAGTAGAGGTTTCTGGTACCTACCTAACTGTCGATACTCTGGACAACCAAATGAGAAGAGGTTACTGGTACCTACCTAACTGTCCATACTCTGGACATCCAAATGAGTAGAGATTTCCTCTGATATCAATCATCATACTGAAGTCCCCTCCTGCTGCCACTTTCTTTATTGGTGGTCCATTAAATGAGATCTACAATCACAAAAACAGACATTAAAACATACATGGCACAATCTGATAATAAGTAGATGTAGTTTGTTGATGTGGTTTATATGTGTTTCTCGTTTTTTATATAGATTGGACCATTGGTTTTCCTGTTTGAATGGTTTTACACTAGTAATTTTTTTGGCCCTTTATAGCTTCCTATTCCATGGGAGCCAAGGCTCAGTGTTTAAGACTGAACTTTAACCTATAATGGTTTACTTTTATAAATTGTGGCTTGGATGGAGAGTTGTCTCATGTTGTGTCTTGTGTACTATTATTTTTTCTGTTTGTCTTTTATAGCCATGGCATTGTCACTTTATTATCTATCATGGAGTTTGACTGTCCCTCTGGTATCTTTTGCCTCTCCAAAGCAAAGAGAGGTAAAAAAACTAGAGGCTCTAAAGAGCCCGTGTCGCTCACCTTGGTCTATGTGCATATTAAACAAAGGACACAAATGGATTCATGACAAAATTGTATTTTGGTGATGGTGATGTGTTTGAAGTTCTTACTTTACTGAACGATTTTGCTTCTTACAATTATATCTATAATGAACTTTGCCCATTAGTAACAGAGAACTATATTTGGTAAAAATTTACATAAATTTACTAAATTAATGAAAATTGTTAAAAATTGACTATAAAGGGCAATTACTCCTTAAGGGGTCAATTGACCATTTAGGTCATGTTGACTTATTTGTAGATCTTACTTTGCTGAACATTATTGCTGTTTACAGTTTATCGCTATCTATAATAGTATTCAAGATAACCAAAAACGGCAAAATTTCTTTAAAAATTACCAATTGGAGGGCAGCAACCCAACAACCAGTTGTCCAATTCATCTGAAAAATTCAGGGCAGATAGATATTGACTTGATTAACAATTTAACTTCTTGTCAGATTTGCTCTAGATGCTTTGGTTTCATAGTTATAAGCCAAAAACTGCATTTTACCCCTATGTTCTATTTTTAGCCGTGGCGGCCATCTTGGTTGAATGGCTAGGTCATCGGACACATTTTTCAAACTAGATACCCCAAAGATGATTGTGGCCTAGTAGTTTCAGTGGAGATTTTGTAAAAGATTACTTAGATTTATGAAAAATGGTTAAAGATTGACTATAAAGGGCAATAACTCCTAAAGGGGTCAACTGACCATTTTGGTCATGTTGACTTATTTGTAGATCTTACTTTGCTGAACATTATTGCTGTTTACAATTAATCTCTATCTATAATAATATTCAAGATAATAACCAAAAACAGTAAAATTTCAACAAAATTACCAATTCAGGGGCAGCAACCCAACAACCGATTGACCGATTCATCTGAAAATTTCAGGGCAGATGGATCTTGACCTGATAAACATTTTTATCCCATGTTAGATTTCCTCAAAATGCTTTGGTTTTGGGTTATAAGCCAAAAACTGCATTTTACCCCTATGTTCTATTTTTAGCGGTGGCGGCCATCTTGGTTGGTTGACCAGGTCACGCCACACATTTTTTAAACTAGATACCCCAAAGATGATTGTGGCCAAGTTTGAATTAATTTGGCCCTGTAGTTTCAGAGGAGAAGATTTTTGTAAAAGATTACTTTAATTTACGAAAAATGGTTAAAAATTGACTATAAAGGGCAATAACTTCTAAACGGGTCAACTGACCATTTTGGTCATGTTGACTTATTTGTAGATCTTACTTTGCTGAACATTATTGCTGTTTACAGTTTATCTCTATCTATAATAATATTCAAGATAATAACCAAAAACAGCAAAATTTCCTCAAAATTACCAATTCAGGGGCAGCAACCCAACAACCAATTGACCGATTCATCTGAAAATTTCAGGGCAGATAGATCTTGACCTGATAAACATTTTTATCCCATGTCAGATTTCCTCAAAATGCTTTGGTTTTTGAGTTATAAGCCAAAAACTGCATTTTACCCCTTTGTTCTATTTTTAGCCGTGGCGGCCATCTTGGTTGATTGACCAGGTCACGCCACACATTTTTTAAACTAGATACCCCAAAGATGATTGTGGCCAAGTTTGGATTAATTTGGCCCAGTAGTTTCAGAGGAGAAGATTTTTGTAAAAGATTACTTTAATTAACGAAAAATGATTAAAAATTGACTATAAAGGGCAATAACTCCTAAACGGGTCAACTGACCATTTTGGTCATGTTGACTTATTTGTAGATCTTACTTTGCTGAACATTATTGCTGTTTACAGTTTATCTCTATCTATAATAATATTCAAGATAATAACCAAAAACAGCAAAATTTCCTCAAAATTACCAATTCAGGGGCAGCAACCCAACAACCGATTGACCGATTCATCTGAAAATTTCAGGGCAGATAGATCTTGACCTGATAAACATTTTTACCCCATGTCAGATTTGCTCTAAATGCTTTGGTTTTTGAGTTATAAGCAAAAAAATGCATTTTACCCCTATGTTCTATTTTTAGCCGTGGCGGCCATCTTGGTTGGTTGACCGGGTCACACCACACATTTTTTAAACTAGATACCCCAATGATGATTGTGGCCAAGTTTGGTTTGATTTGGTCCAGTAGTTTCAGAGGAGAAGATTTTTGTAAAAGCTAACGCCGGACGACGGACGCTGGACGCAAAGTGATGAGAAAAGCTCACTTGGCCCTTTGGGCCAGGTGAGCTAAAAAGTTGTAAAAATGATATCCTTGCATTATTATATTGCTTAGAGGTTAAAGTTCAACACTTTAATGGTAAAGCTTTCTTACCTTTGTAGGTGTGTACACATTACAACTCTGATGACCTAGACCAAGTTGTCCATATTTATTTTCACCACAACTATACACAACTCCCTTTTCTGGAAAAAACATAAAATCAATCTTCAATTTGATTGATTGATTGTTGTTGCTTTACGCCACATGAGCACAAAAAGGCTATATCGTGGTGTGAGCTAATGTAAATATTTTAAAGATTTACAGTATAGTTTAAAATAAACAGCTGCGCTGTGAGCGCATGATAAAACCGACGTCTTGTGTGGAAGTTTTATGCAATAACCATCAATAGTTTCTGAGAAAGTTTTAAGCAATAACCATTTATTGTTTTTGAGACACGGCGGGACATGTGAAACCCCCTATCATGTTTTAAAAAAAAACAACTAAATATCACTAAAATAAAATTTTGAATAAAACCAAAAAGTATACAGATCTTTAGATTAATATAACAAAGAAGTGTGTACAGTTTAAAGCAATAATCATAAATTGTTTTTGAGATACAGCGCGACATGTAAATAAAACCCATCCCCTTTTGTACAAAATACTTTTAAAATAACTCAAAAATCAAATTTTGAGTCATCACCAAAAAGTATACAGATCTTTAGATTAATATAACAAAGAAGTGTATACAGATCTTTAGATTAATATAACAAAGAAGTGTGTAAAGTTTTAAGCAATAATCATAAATCGTTTTTGAGATACCGCACGACATGTAAAAACCCCCTCCCCCTTTTTTACAAAATACTCAAAAAACTCAAAAATGAAATTTTGAATCATCACCAAAAAGTAAACAGATCTTAAGATTAATATAACAAAGAAGTGTGTAAAGTTTTAAGCAATAATTATAAATCGATATGAGATACAGCGCGACATGTAAAAAAAACCTCCCCCTTTTTTACAAAATACTCAATAACTCAAAAATGAAATTTTAAATCATCACCAAAAAGTATACAGATATTAAGATTAATATAACCAAGAAGTGTGTAAAGTTTTAAGCAATACTAAAATATCGTTTTTGAGATACGGTGCGACATGTGAAAAAAACACACCCCTGTTTTAGTTACACAGTGCCGTAACTCAAAAAGTTTAAATCTTGTTTTCACCAAAAAGTATACAGATCATTTGACCATTATAGGAAACAACCATATTAAGTTTCATGAAATTTGGATAAATCGTTCTCAAGTTACGGTGCGACATGTTTACGTCGGGATGGACAGACGGACAGACAGACGGACACCGGACATTTGTATACCATAATACGTCCCGTCAAAATTTTGACCATACAAAAAGTCCTTCAATAAGCTAAAAAAAGTCTAAAGCAAATTTTTTATATACAAATATCAATCTTCAGTGTCCAACATATTCTTACAATTTATTTAAATTCATGATATATTTTTTCAAAACACAAAATATCATTGTAACACTAATTCTAAGGAAAAATAGAATGATACATTGTTTTTTTTTGGTTCATGATCAGGATAATGTAAAATATGCAAAACGGCCCCAATGGAACACAAAAATACTATTGTGAAAGGTGCAATATTCGTTAATTGCATTAAAATCATGCATTTTTATATAACAACCAAAATATACATTTCAAAGTTAGGCCACACCAATATAATTTCTTGTTCTACGGAATTTTGGACTCCAAAAATTGGGGTGAGCGAGCGATTTAAAAATTTTAATAAAAAAATATTTAATTTGAAAAAGGAGTAGGTCCGGTAAGGACCGATTTTGGCCTCTTTTTAAACACTTAAGTGTCTATTTTATTTGAATTAATTAGTTTATGTGAAAGATTTTAACAGATTTAGTCATTAAAAACGATCCGATTCAAGCTCAAATATGAAAAATCAACCTAATATGCCGAAAAAATGTCACTTTTCAGATGGTTTTTGGTAAAAATGAAAGTGGCCTCATCCGTGTTCATCCTCAACCTTTATATATGTTATGTATTATCATAAAATACAACTTACATTTCAATATAAAGGATGAACACGAATGCGGCCACTTTCGTTTTACACGAAAACCGTCTAAAATTTAACTAAAATGCTAGAATTATGAGGATTTCAGTAATTTAGCATGACTTAATGGTGCTAGTACCGGATATATGTGCATTGTATTGTCAAAAACAGCCCATATTTATGTAGCAGAAGCATTCTTCTGTCCAATAAATAACTAAAGGTTTACATTTTAACAATTTTGTAAAACTGCTATATTTTGGGGCCAAAAAGGGGTCTTACTGAACTTACTCCTTTTGAGGCGAAGCTGGAAAAGTAAAGGCGAGCGATTATAATTTTTTTTTGTAAACATAAAATAGTAGGTTTGGACTATATTAAAACTCAATGTATGTGTGACTGACAATGGGCTAATTCTCCATCTACATTAAGTCATAATCAGGTTGGGAACAACCCCTTAATGTTATAATGTAAATATCCCTTTTATGAGGGGTCAATATATAAAAGTCATAATATATTTCTTTGTAAAAAACATCTTTTAGTACAAAAGGGCTCATATGTTCCCAAAGAACTATATATCTATCTTGTATTAAATGGTCAAAACATGTCCAAGAATTTTGTAATATTCCTGGACGTAAACCATGTTAACACATTTACTTTATAATATTATTATTTAATACTTTATTTAATATTATTCAAAATAAGTGAACCCCTCTTAGAAAAATTGTTTAAAATATGATGTATATCTCCTCTTTTTGAGTAAAACAAGAATGTGTCCAAAGTACATGGATGCCCCACTCGCACTATTATTTTACATGTTCAATGGACCGTGAAATTGGGTAAAAAATCTAATTTGCCATTAAATTAGAAAGATCACACCATAGGGAACATGTGTACTAAGTTTCAAGTTGATTGGACTTCAACTTCATCAAAAACTACCTTGACCAAAAACTTTAACCTGAAACTCACACTTTCATTTTCTATGTTCAGTGGACCGTGAAATTGGGGTCAACAATTTAACTTGACTAAAATTAGAAAGATCATATCATAAGGAACATGTGTACTAAGTTTCAAGTTGATTGGACTTGATCAGCTTCATCAGAAACTACCTTGACCAAAAACTTTAACCTGAAAATCACACTTTCATTTTCTATGTTCAGTGGACCGTGAAATTGGGGTCAAAAGTTTAATTTGGTAAAATTAGAAAGATCATATCATAAGGAACATGTGTACTAAGTTTGAAGTTGATCGGATTTCAGCTTCATCAAAAAACTACCTTGACCAAAAACTTTAACCTGAAGCGGGACAGACGGTTGAACGAACAGACAGACGAACGGACGCACAGACCAGAAAACATAATGCCCCTCTACTATCGTAGGTGGGGCATAAAAATCTAAATTTTCAAAGGTTTTGTATAGTAGCACTATATATACAAATCCTTGGTATTTCTATTTTCTTTTCTACAACAGTAACATTAATACCCCTTGTCTGAGGGAGGGTTGTTCACAACCTGATAATAACAAACACAGGTCAAAGTACGGCCTTTTACACAGGGCTTTGATCCAGACCAAACAGCAAGCTTTAAGGGACCCCACAATTATTGGTGTGCACAATTGGAACAGGAAAACCAACTATCTAATTTTATTATCCAAACGGGAAAATACTAATGAACCACATCTACAAATGATAACTGCTGAACGACAGGCCCCTGAATCAATCAGGACAGGTACATAAACATGCAGCGGCTATGTATAGTTTTGTTTCGCCAGCATACAATATAATTGCAGTTGAAGGCAAATCCTTCAGAAGTTCTTTGTGCTTTATTCTAACAACGAACATTTTTTGATGGGGAATATAAGTAAGGGGGAAAGAAACCAATGTTTTGTTCTGTACAGGTATTTCCGCTGTTTTATTTTATATCGGAGCACTCCCATGTTTCATGCTGAAACAAATATTCTCACAGATATTTACACAGTGTTATGGGGTGCTTATAGGTTTTAAATCGTCATAAACAGGTTAGAATGAGATTTTTAAAAAACAAATGTTGATACCTTTTTATAATATTTACAAACAAAACAAACTTACAGTAAAATGGTGATTACATTTCCAGATGCGGGAAGCGAAAAAATAAAAAAATTCTGTTTTGAAAAAAATAGGTGCAGGCGGGTCCATCGAACAAGGAATTAAATTGGTGTGGCCTTATCATTAAAAGTCTAAGGGAAATGTGTCCTTAATAAAAGATGCCACACTTAAATTATCATTTTCTATGTTCAGTGGACTGTGAAATTGGGGTCAAAACTCTAATTTAGCCTGAACATGAGAAAAACCATATCATAGGGAACATGTGTACAAAGTTTCATGTTGATAATCCAATTGATCCAAAACTACCTTGACCAAAAACTTTAATCCTGAAGCAGGACAGGCAAACAGATGGACGAACAGAACGACAGACCAAAAACTTTAACCTGATGCGGGACAGGCAAACAGAAGAATGAATACACAGACCAAAAACTTTAACCTTAAGCTGGACAGACAAACCTTGACCAAAAACTTTAACCTGAAGCAGGACAGACAAACAGACCCACAGACCAAAAACATAATGCCCCCAAGTTGGGACATAAAAACGCCTAAAACATAATCCTCTTTAAGCAAATCATTGATTGACACTAAACTGTCATGTTAGTGGAAGAAAGCACATATTTTTTTTACATGTAAAACGCAAGTAATAAATTACATGAAATAGTAACAAACCTGTGACAAATAATGTATGTTGTTTTCCACATGCCACATCTATAACATTGAGACCTTCTAAAGCTGATACTACTGTAGGAGTGTCAATTCTATCTGTGCTCCCTTGTCCAAGTTGTCCCGATTCATTCCTCCCTGAAATATGTGAATTGTATGCGTGCAATACATGTATATAAATACATTGTATTTTAATGATATAAATTTCTTATTCTAATGCAACATCCCTTGTAATGTTCATTATGATTATTGACAATTGATGCTATGAAAATGTATGCACAAGTGCAGACGACGTATGGCAGATTTTAAATGTATGATTTGAAGTTGTTTTCTATCAGTTTCTTTAGAATGGAGGTAACAATATTGTAATTTAAGCTCCAACAGCATTAATTGGATTTGATGGTCGCAAATACCCTTTTACGATCTTTTACTACTGCCGCTATAAATATGTCGCCAGTAAACTTAATTTGCAACTATCAACATGATCAAATCACCAAATGATGCAGTTGGAGATTAAAATACAATGCAGTTATCTCCTAAATCTAAGTTTATTTCTGGTTGTTTTGTTTGCTAACATGTTTAACCCTGCCACATCATTTATGTATGTGCCTGTCCCAAATCAGGAGCCTGTAATCAGTAGTTGTCGTTTGTTTATGTGTTACATATTTGTTTTTCGTTCATTTTTTTTTATATAAATAAGGCCGTTAGTTTTGAATTGTTTTACATTGTCATCACGATTCATGAGTTGATTTTTTTGTCAATCATTATTCACAGAAAATAAATTTCCATGACCATGGATCACAAAAATATATATATAAAAAAATTTGTAGAAAAACGGATCACGAAGAACGAAAATAACCCATCAGGCCCCTCGATAAGTTAACAGATGCTGAAGTTGCGCTTGTTTGGAAAGCTAATGGATATCAATTTAAATCATCATTAACCAATATTATAGCTAGAATGAAGTCAGTATACAAAAGCATCAACAAAACAAGAATGTGTCCATAGTACACTTGCACTAACATTTTCTATGTTCAGTGGACTGTGAAATTGGGTTCAAAACTCTAATTTGGCATAAATATTAGAAGGATCATTCATACATGTATCATAGGGAACATGTGTACTAAGTTTCAAATTGATTGGACTTTTCAGTGCAGCTTGAATAAAATAAATTGGGAATGTGTCCCAATTGACACAGATTATGCCCCGCTTGCATACAATTTTTGTACATTGTTAAAAGGGGACATAACCCAAGAACAGTGAAAGTGACACAACTCAAATTTGTACTTGATCTGAGTTTTCAGGTAATAAGCATTATTTATGTATAAGTTTCATAACATTTGGTTGAGGCAACCTTAAATAAGAAAACGGAAACGATAAATTCAGCAACATTTACATTTGCAAAGGGACATACATATATATTCATGTAACTCTAGATGTGCCACAAAGGAAAATTAAACTCCAGCTGTGTTTTGTGGTAATAAGCATTGTGTATATGATTCATAAAATTTGGTTGAGGCAAACTAATAGACCACTTTCGAGTTCATCCGTCACCGGAAAAAACTCGTCAATTATACGCGCTTTTATCACCGTCATTTGTGCGTTTTGGGGCGTCGTCACTTCCCTTCCAATGTTGAGCGAGTGGTTGGAAAACTATAATTCTATATTATACGAATTATTCGGCAAATTGAATTCTCAAAATTGACAATCAACACTGCTGTCATTAGGGAATTGTCAGTAAGTACCTACAGAGCAACCATTATTTCTAGTTTATCCTGCACATAGACGATCACTAAGACGCTTGATGAACGTAATTAGTGCAGGGATACAGGCGATCCCCTCTATCTGGTAAATGACGTCATAAAGGCGTGCATAATTGACGAGTTTTTGCCGGTGACGGATGAACTCGAAAGTGGTCTATTAAAGAGAATGGTAACGAAAAATTCAGCAATTTTTCCATTTGAAAAAGTCATTACACTAGAACAGTACACATGCAGGCGAAAATCAAACTTGATTTGTGTTTTTTGGACAATTTAAGCATTGTGTATAAGATATAACATTTGGTTGAGGCAAACTAAAGTAAGAGAACGGAAACCAATTTTCGAACGTACAGTAAGAACATTCTTATGTACAATGTAAGTACAGACAGACCAGGGTAAAACTTAATGCCCCCACTCTAAAAATAAAAAGGCCAAATAAAGTATTAGTTGAAGGCGAAGAGGATTGACGACCAACATTTTGAAAGATTTTGCTAAATATTGTAAATCTCAACATGATCAAACACTTACCCCACGTCAATACTTTATCATGTATGATCAAACACTTACCCCAAGGCAATACTTTACCTTGTATGATCAAACACTTACCCCAAGTCAATACTTTACCATATATGGCCAAACACTTACCCCAAGTCAATACTTTACCATACATGATAAAACACTTACCCCAAGTCAATACTTTACCATACATGATAAAACACTTACCCCAAGTCAATACTTTACCATGTATGATAAAACACTTACCCCAAGTCAATACTTTACCATGTATGATAAAACACTTACCCCAAGTCAATACTTTACCATACATGATAAAACACTTACCCCTAGCCAATACTTTACCTTGTATGATCAAACACTTACCCCAAGTCAATACTTTACCATGTATGATAAAACACTTACCCCAAGTCAATACTTTACCATACATGATAAAACACTTACCCCAAGCCAATACTTTACCTTGTATGATTAAACACTTACCTCAAGTCAATACTTTACCATGTATGATAAAACACTTACCCCAAGTCAATACTTTACCATGTATGATAAAACACTTACCCCAAGTCAATACTTTACCGTACATGATAAAACACTTACCCCAAGTCAATACTTTACCATCTGTTGTTATGACAGCACAATGACAACAACCAGTCGATGAAGCTACAGTTCTAATTTTGACTCCTACCAATTTGGCTAACCTATGTGGACACCAAAGGTTAGGGCCACCGCCTTTGGCTGAAATTTAAGATTACATTTGATAAAATTCTTGATTCAAAAGTTACAAATGTAGGGTCACTGCCTCAGGCTGAATTGAAAGATCAAATGTGATAAAACGCTTGATATATATACATTTTGTACATGTACTGGAGAAAAATAAAATAATTGACTGTGTCTACATTGTCCATATACAAAATGTAAACTAGTAATACTAAATAAACAGATTTTGGTACCAAACCTCGTTAATCATCAATACCGTTACTTACAATGTAGATTTCTATTCATCTTAGAAATATGTGAATGTCTAGGTACCTGAAGTTAAACTTCTTTCCAACCACATACTTTTTACATTTTGATATTTTAAAGTTATCTATTTATCAAAAGTTTTTGTTTCTAAAGCTATAAGAACAAAATTGGTATAGAAATGCTTTGAAAACTAAGTTATATTTGTATATTTCTAGTGTGTAAACGTTGAATTACAAACCTCCAATACATGTACATGTATGAAAGGCATTGGAGACAACTGAACAGATTCAACAATGCAATTTAATTTCTAGTGCAAGATTCTTTGTACTCTATCAAGCCATTTTCAAAGATTTGAGAATAAACGAAGTATGACAATAAGCAAGTTGACAGAAGTGATCCCTATGTTGGTACAACTGCACTGTAGGGCAACACGTTAAAATACTAACCATTCTTTGGTAGTTTATTTCTTCCTATCAAGTCCCAGTTGGTTCCACCACAAAACAAGACTTCTCCACTTAACATTGAACCTTCTAGTTTCTGAAAAAGAAAAAAAAGTAGGAGTGACTTGTTACTTGATCAAGCAACAATGAAAACCCACATGCTGTTCCTGTATATACATTGGATCAAATATAATAAATGAATGGGGAATTGTCCCTTGGACATAATTGACCACACTTGCATATGGACCATAATTTGGTATTGGGACCGTTTCAGATAGAAAAGTAATAAAATATTGTATTTTGGTGAGAGAAGTTGTTGCTCCACCATCAAATGCTATTATTTCTATTAAAACATAGGTGCTTTCTACTCTCCCCTAGAGAGAATTTGAAATAAACAAATGTTTCAGATTATCTGGCCGCTTTTCTGTGTCGTTACTTAGTGTTATATTTGCTTCAGAAATGCACAAAGCTGGCCAATTTAAATCATAACTTTTGCTTTCAAATTTAATAAAGAACATCGACCAATAAGCATGATAACAATAGCCGGGGTCCATTTTTTTTTATCCTATGTGCATAATGTTACATATGATCTTGAGTGCAAATAAATGCCCAATGATAATAAAATTTAAAATTGAGAATGGAAATGACAACATCGATTTCAGATTTGACGGACGTTATAACACACTTTGTTTCTGGATAACGATGTAAAGGGTTCTTGGAAAATTCAATCGACATTGGTCTCTTATCATTGTACCGATGCTTGTTGAATTGATTTTGCTTCAGCAGTAAATAGTACTGGAAATTTTAGGTAAATAAAGATAATTTAATAAAAATACATGTCAATATACCGTTACACTTGGAATGTACAAAGTTGTTATCTTTGTCACATTTTTTTTTTTTAAATCATGTTCTGCAAACAATTTTCAGAAATGCAATAAACTTGTCAAAGGAGAAGTAAACTTTTACCATGCATGACTTGAAAGGAAGTACTTTATTGTATTTGAACATTTTTATTCATAGCAATAGTTTTCCTTCCAGGACCATTGTTAATAAAAGGAGAGGAAATATCAAAAGTTTGCTTCAAACATGTGCGTCAAAAGTGGTTAATAAATCCTTATGTGATATGTGCAGGTGCCATTTAACCATATCATTTTGTCAAACAATACAATTAACACCTTTATTTATTAGTCCTTTGTTGCCTAATGCTATAAAATGCAATCAGTTGATTATTGATTTTCTGTCAAAATCTTAACAAGTTCAAGGTGAATTCTGAGTATTGACAGGTAAATAGATATAGGAAGATGGGGTATGTCAGGTAAAGTCTGAGAAACCCAAAACAAATTAAATAAACAAGATTGATATAATTAAATTGTTATATATATATTTCTTTCCCAATGATGAATTTTAATCGCCACAATTATTATTTTTTCTCAAAATGCGAAAATGGCGAACACCAACGGAAACCCTGCATGTATAACACAAGAACTGTAAAAGTGACTCTTCCAAAATTTGTAGCGATGGCATGTTTTTTTCTAGCTGCTGAACTGTAGCTCTTAGGTCCTTATGTTATTTTTTTACTTTTTGCGGACCATAGAGCTACAGAAATTTCTATGGTCCGCAAATAGTCAAAAAATAACATAAGGACCTACAATGTAAGAGCTACGGTTCCCCAGCTAGTTTTTTTTTCTCTCATTTAATTTGAAAATCACTGTTCTGTTTGAAATATAGTCAAATAATCAGTTTATATATGTTAAAAAAACTTCAAGGTAGAACAAATAATTCCTCATTAACATTCTAGCCTAAAATATATATTAGTCATAGTTTTGCTTTTTTTGGTATTCAGATAAACCAATCATTTCCCCTTTTCTCGTTATCGTTTGGAGGGCTTTTTGAACTTTAACATCCTTGTATCAACAACACATTTTTAAAGATTTGTTATATATCGAAAAGGGTGTAGTGTTTCGTCTCATAACTCACGACATCAGAATAATCAGTAGTGTCGCCGTCTTTATGATCTACTACGGCATCGCCGGTCGCAGAATTATCAACTTCTTCATCTTCAAATTCCTCAAAATCATCACTATTCTTCCTCTTCTTTCGCTTTCCCGCTCCATTTGTTTCTCCAGCACCTCTTTTCTTTGGTGGCATGATTGGACAAGTGCTAGTTTTGTCAAAATAAAATGTAAATGGTTTGTTTATTTTTTCAGACAAAGATCTTTGTTTTCAAAATCAATGATTTCAATTCCCGCGATTTCTCCGAACTCACGCGAGAGCATTTGGCGGCATCTATTTGTTAAATCTATTTTAATTGGCCAATGAATTATGATTTTCCCACGGTTAAGAATCATTCAACTTTTCACATTTCGGATTAACTTTTCGTCATAAAAGCATGATAAAGGATCATTAAGAATTCTTCGGAATAAAGGATCATTTCCAACAATAGATAAAAAAAAAAAATGCGCTGCGAATAGTGCAGTTTCTTGTGTATTCCTCCATTAATTGTGGAGCACGACCCAAAAGGGGTTTTAGCAACTATATATGTACACCTTTTAAAAAACATAAGGAAACAATTAATTATATATACAGATGACTGAATTTGGTTTTAATAATCACTAAATAATAAATATCATAATTAATTCATAGGGTTGTCATCATAAAGTTTTAAAAAATATATAAAAATGCATATGTGCTGGCTGAGACTACTATAACATGTGTTATAGTAGTCTCAGGTGCTGGGGTGTAAGAAAACGTTAAGTAACAACTGCATATATTTACAAAATGGTCTCAAATTAAACTTACTTATAATTATATAAAAAAAAATGTTATTATCAATTTTTGTTTATATTACAAATTTGTCAAGTTGATTTACTGGTTCTATTACGATAACATAATTATTCAGAAAGTTCATATGCACCATATCAGAGACATATAATCTCTGACCATATATATAACATGACTTTTGATACAGTAAATCCAAATTAAAAAAAAAATAGGAAAGCAATATTTCCCGAAAATTTCATTTCTTAACATTTCCTTCAAAAATGAGAAAATGCTCTAAAAGCAAAATATATCTTGAGAAATCGATATTTGTACACTCAAAAACTAAATAAAGGTAGGTTTTGTAAGTAATATTATGTTCAATAGTTTATGATGCAATCAATATAGTTTGTTCATGGAACACCGTTCTATTGAAGTGTTCAAGTTGAGTTGCCCTAAAAACTGCAGGCTTCGAATAGCCGGCCGGATCATTTTGTTTTCTGTGTTTAGATTGCACATCGCTTTGTGTCATTATCGCTATTTTACGAAATTTTCCTTTGATCTTATTGACTGATAATTTCCTTTAACAGCACAGTACTGAGTAGAGTGATATGAAAAAACATCGCTACCAGTAAAACGAAGGGACAAATAGTAAATTAAATTATCAACTCTTCTTCTGAATAGATCTTAATAAGCAATTAAATGATATATGTAACAGTTGTGAGGAATATGACATTATACATATCTTATATTTTTTTGAAGACCAATGAAAGCAAAAATAAAATTCTAAACCTCTTTCTTTACGACGTGTTTTTTTTTTTCAAATCAATTTCTTTACTTGAAATGCTCTTTACAAACACGAGTAAAATGTTTCAATATTTCAGAAATGTCTAATGTTGGTTGTTTGTTGTCTAGCTGTTGCATGTTTTCTAGTTCTTTTGTTTTTAATCGCCAGGTTTGATCATTTGGGATTTGTAAAAAAATCTTTCAAGTACGAAAATTTTGCAATCAGTGCAGGTGTTCTCAGTGAATCGGTAACAATAGAAACTAAAGTAACATTCGAAGGAAGGTGATAATCAGGGCAATTTGTATTTAAAGCGGTTGGACGAATTAGATGTAAAAATACGTAAGTCACACGAGAGTAAAATCTACGGTTAGTTCATTATATACTGTACTACATGTACAAGTATTTCTAGGTTTATATAGTGGATGAACAAGTGTAAGCGAAACATAAAGCCTATTAGAGACTTTTGAAATATTGAGATAATAAGTGTATTATTACTTTGATCACAGCTGAACCAAACAAGTTTTTGTTATTATGTGTTGGCAAATGTAATTCTTTGAAAATAGTAACGTTACTTTAATTAAGTTAAATGTAGATCAGGGTGCAGAACACTTGTTTTTAGGAATTACCCTTGCCGTTGTTGACCCGATTCTATATATCTTGAAAATATTTTATTTATACTCTGAGAGTTGGACTAAGCAAAACTACTGGTTTCGTCTTTTTTCTCCTTTAAAAAGCACATAGGCAAAATTAAGCATAAGTAGTTTTCGTATAAAAGATAAAAATAAAACACGTTCCTATTGACCTTCTTTCGTGCTAGGATCACATATAGGATAATACGTAACCATCAGTCTTATGAAAAAAGTGAAAATCAACAAAGATTATTAGTAACAATGGCAATTCTTTAGAAAGAAAAAAATATTATTGTTATACTAAAATTACAAATACTAGTAACAATATGCCCCAACAGTGCTTAGGTTAACATTTTGTTATAGAGAATCATGATATCATCATCATTTCAATTTGTCATTCAGTTTCAGAGAAGGAGATCTTTGTTTGTATTTCGTTTAGGGTCCTATGTTAAACTATGTCCTCCTGTGAGAGCCATTTTGGATCGGCACTAAACACATATATCACCATAATCTGATTATTCAGGTACAATACTAATGCAATCTGTCATACAAAAGTATACACCTTTTTTACAAGCACTGGTTCGATGACACTAATGGTGGAAGTTTTAACTTGAGTGTTTCACCAGCCCACTAATTAACCACCACATTTGTGTTGACATGAAATATCACATGTTCATTTTCCTGTACATGTTATGTTTATAAAATGTAGAATTATTTGGAGCTATAAAGTTTCCATTCCCATGATTGCTTTAGCCTTTTTTTGCACAAGTTTTTATGAAATACTCGACGAATTCGAATATGATAAAGTCCTTTAACTGTATTGATTCGATCGTCACTGATGAGTTTTTTGACGAAATGCGAACCCGGCGTACACAATTATAAGCCTGATATATTTTAACAGTTTTACGAACACAGTCACTAGCTGGAATAATGCCACTGCTGACGGACGTGTCAAACCTACGGTTTCACCAGGCAAGTCGTCATTAATATGTTCATGTGTTCTGTAAATGTTCTGCTAATAAAATGTAGAATTATTCGAACTTTAGGTATACGGAAATTTATTATAGGTATTAGCCTTATCAGACACATATTTATTTGATTTTTTGGTTTGTAATGTTCTTTAACTTCGTATGCACTATTCGTCCCTCCAATTGGTTTCTTTCGAGGGTCGCTTATGCCGGCATTTATTATAAACGCGCGTTGCATAAGTTTTAAGTACGTCGATATGCAAAGATATACGCTTGGTGAACGCTATAACTCCAGGAAAGGAGTAGGTTCAGTAAGACCCCTTTTTGGCCCCAAAATATAGCAGTTTTACAAAATTGTTAAAATGTAAACCTTTAGTTATTTATTGGACAGTAGAATGCTTCTGCTACATAAATATGGGCTGTTTTTGACAATACAATGCACATATATCCGGTACTAGCACCATTAAGTTATGCTAAATTACTGAAATCCTCATAATTCTAGCATTTTAGTTAAATTTTAGACGGTTTTCGTGTAAAACGAAAGTGGCCGCATTCGTGTTCATTGAAATGTAAGTTGTATTTGATGATAACACATAACATATATAAAGGTTGAGGATGAACACGGATGCGGCCACTTTCATTTTTACCAAAAACCACCTGAAAAGTGACATTTTTCGGCATATTAGGTAGATTTTTCATATTTGAGCTTGAATCGGATCGTTTTTAATGACTAAATCTGTTAAAATCTTTCACATAAACTAATTAATTCAAATAAAATAGACACTTAAGTGTTTAAAAAGTGGTCAAAATCTTTCGTCAGATGAACCTGAAATTTGAGGCCAAAATCGGTCCTTACCGGACCTACTCCTTTGTAAGCAGAATACAGTTTTTCATCTAGCTCTAGCGTTTGTCAAGCGTATACCTGTTTGCTACACGCACGTAATACATACACTACAAGCGCGTTGAAAACGCTACAGATAAGTTTGATACACGATTAGAACACGTTGTATACGCCTCAAGACCGTTCGACATTTATTTAGATGTATGCAGGACGTGTTTGTCACGTGCACACACACCCCATAATTACGTCACAGACACGCTGAAAACACTGATAATCGTCCCAGAGCGTCTCAAATGCAAGGGACGTTTTTCTATCGTAGCGTGCATTTCATCTACGTTAAAAAAAAATGCTAGACATAGGCCGACATACGTCACTTGAACGCCTGATAAACGCTTATGTACGCTTCTCGTACGCCCTAAACATGCTTAAAGTTCATTATGCACACGATAAAGATATGATCGACAAGTTGAAGACTTTTATTCCCTTCGTAGCGTGCATTCCATCTACGTTAGACAAACGCCACGCATACGCCAACATAAGTTACTTGAACGCCTGATAAACGCTTAGGTACGCGTACACCCAATACACGCTTAAAGCTTGTTGTGCACACGATACAGCTTTGATTGACAGGTTGAATGCATCCAAAATTACTAGCGTATTGGCAGTGTACATGATTTTTTACCAAGCCCGGCGTACGTCGGAGCTTAAATTGGACGTACGCGGGCCGTGTTTGTAACATATGCCTGGCGTTGTTTCAGCGCTCCATGAACTTATAAAACGCACCAATGGCGTATCAAAATGTATTCTGACATTCAACGGAACTTGTCCTGACATTTATATAGTGGCATATGTCCGTGAATTTACAAGACGATGTGTTTCCAGGAGCATTTCACACAATAAAATTGAGAATGATAATGGAAAATATGTCAAAGAGACAACAACCCGACCAAACAGCAGATAACAACCAAAGGCGACCTATGTGTCTTCAATGCAGCGAAAATGTCCCGCACCTGGTGGTGGACCTCAGCTGGTTCCAAAATAAAAATGTGTACTTGTTCAATGAAATACTCTATAATTGCATGTCCCAGACACGCCGAAAGCACGGATAATCGTCCAATATACGACCGGGACGCGTTTCAGATACGCTCAAATAACGTTTCTCCTATTTAGCGTGCATTTCATCGACGTTAGACAATCGCCAACATAAGTTACTTGAAACCCCGGTAAAGACGTATCTACACTATTAGTACGCCCTAAACATGCCTAAAGCTAGTTGTGCACACGATACAGATATGACTGACAAGTTGAACGCGTACGTCGGGGTTATATGCTTATGTGTGACGCTGGTATAACGACCCTTGTGTAGACGAAACACGCGTCTAGCGTACACAAATATAAGCTTGGCATATTTGATGAGATTTTATGTCAGAATTTCAAATAATTGTAGTACCTGCCATGACTAGTTTAGGTATAGACTTTTCAGTTAGTATTTTTAGTTTAAATAATAGCTAACATTACAATATCTATCACAACAACACTTGTTCTTTGTCATGGTATTCGGACACCTTCTCTTTGAACACTGAGAAAAGACCCTACTGTTTAAAAAGTAAAATCACAATAATACTGAACTCCGTTGAAAATTCAAAAAGGAAAGTCCGTAATCAAATGGCAAAATCAAAAGCTCAAACACGTCAAACGAATATATTACAACGAATACTAGAGTATTTCAAAAATTGTTTATAGAATCCAAATTATAATTTAACAAATGTACTGGACCTCTTTAGTTTCGTTAAAATGCTCCAAGAAGTATCCAGGTCAGCTGCACTAGACGATCTTACAATATTTGTACAATCTGTTCACCCTTTATAACTAATCTTATTAAAAGTGCTGAAGCAAAAATTTCAAAACATCCTAGAACTTGAAAACTCACTTACGACCTTAAATACCACGATAATACATAGGACTCAGTAAGAGTGACCTAAACATTTAATTGTAGTTACTATAGTGTTGAAATTTATTATGTTTTAACTGATACATGAACGCCATTTCAAAGAAAGGTCTTTATTTGCCGTTTTTTTAAGATTCTCTAAGTCACATGACTGCACAGTTACATTAACCAATTATATCTATTTGGGTTGCTCACTAAATTCTGGCAATACAACAGAACAGCAAACAACTGATACCTAAACGCTTTTTCAAAGGAAGGTCATCATTCCCATTTTTCTTAAGATTGTCTTAGTACTATGAACACCAATTATTTATTTGTAAACAAATATTCCCGTACTCAATATACCCTTTAAAACAAAATTATTTTCATTTACCTTTGTACGTTATTTTGTTTAACGAGTCCAAGGTCATAGTTGTCCTTCTAATTTAATTTTACATCTCTTCTCCCTATATATCAATTTTATATTTACATTGTGTCATAGATCAATTTTATTTATGCAGTGTATGTTTACTTGTTTTTTTTATTAATATGCCTTTTGGTTGAGTTACGCTATTTCAATTGATATTCTATAGCGTGTCTTTCTGTGTTGTGATGTTATACTATTTTTTGTCAGGTTATGATGAAGATTGACCTGATAAAACTTTTAAACCAGCTGCATAGGTTTGCACCTGTCCTAAATCAGGAACGCATTCTTCAGTAGTTGACGTTTGTTGATGTGCTTCATAAGTGTTTCTTGTTTCTCGTTTGTTATATAGATTAGACCGTTGGTTTTTCCTGTTGAATGATTTTATACTAGTCATATTTGGGGCCATTTATAGCTAGCTGTTCGGTGTGAGTCAAGTCTCTGTGTTGAAGACCGTTCCTTGAGCTATAATGGTTTGCTTTTACAAATTATGACTTGGATGGATGGTTGTCGCATTGGCACTAATACCACATCGTGTTATATCTACTAATATATTTTGATCTTCGTCATCGACGCATTATCTCAATTTATTCTTCGTCATCGACGCATTAACTCATTTTTTTCTTCGTCATCGATGCATTAGCTCATTTTTTTTCTTCGTTATCGACGCATTAACGCAATTCGTTATTCGTCATCGACGCATTAGCTCAATTCGTTATTCGTCATTGACGCATTAACTCAATTCGTTATTCGTCATCGACGCATTAACTCAATTCGTTCTTTGTCCTCCTCGACGCATTTACTCAATTCATTATTCGTCATCGACGCATTTACTCAATTCGTCCTTCGTCATCGACGCATTAACTCGACAACATATGACGAGGTTCCTAACGTTGGACTGATAAAAATTAACATATAGCAGAGTTAAACTGTACATAGTGGTAGCCTTACTCAATGTCGACTCAGTATTGAAAAAAAGAAAAAACACATAAATACTGAACTCCGAGGAAAATTCAAAACGGAAAGTCCCTAATCAAATGGCAAAAATCAAAAAACCCAAGTCATATTCTTGACTTGGTACAGATAGTTTCTTATGTAGACAATGGTGGATTGATCCTGGTTTTATAGCTAGCTAAACCTTACTTGTACGACAGTCGTTGAATCGTTCATATAAAAATATCAACCCGTGTTTTTGTTTATTTCAGAGCTATCTATCCACCTTTTGTATAGATGAAATGATAGCGCATTTCCTGAAAAACATATATATTTTTTTGTCGCGTGGTTGTTATATATTTTAAACAATAACAAGATAACTACGATAGAATATAAGATATTTGGTAATATTAGACAATGCATGTGCTGTCGTTTAGATATAAGTCAATATTGATAGCAACTAAAAAATATAACGCCTCGACATAGCCAGTTCAAGTTCAACACACGGTTTTCTAAATAAAAATATTGATTTTAAAAGTTATTTTATGAATTCAAATATATTAATATGTTTAATTTTTTTCTGTTTTGATTTTTTTATTCGTATCTATAGATCAAATGTAAACTATAGATATCGCATTTCATTCGTATTTTGCACCGATAGTATAATCCGAGGTAATCAGATGAAAATCTTTAACATTTAGGAAAATGGCAAACAAATGCATTGCAAATCTACTGATTAAGTCCACACTGTGAAATAGCGAAAAATGAATAAAATAAGCACTTCCATTGAAAATATATACATGAAAGTTAACCGATCTTTTGTTAACTTGTTGATTGTCTATTTTCACTACAGTTCCACATGATGTATGTTGTTGTTACTTTTGATTCAAGCGTTATGCCGGTTTCCTCATTGTGTTGTTTATTTCATTTCTAATTTTTGAGCTCATAATAATACACACAATGAAGTTAGATAGGCACCCAACCACGGTAAAGATTTTTACACTTTCCAAGGCAAAGTTCAAAACGAGACTTCTCTGAAAGTTAGTGCCTTCCAGTATGTCTGTAAAGTGTGACATGATCCAGGCTACAGCATATTCAAATCTCATTACTAACAATCCGGACAAGTATGAAGGGTGAATCTTATTATCAAAACTGTCAATAAAGTCATCTTGAAGATAGGTAACGCAAAACCAAAAATACACACTTACTTTTGGAATTTCAGTGACCAGGAATACGAAAAGAATGATGACAACCATCAGCATCGATCTCCTTTCTCGTCTTCTATATTTGGACATCTTACCTCTGAATGCACTGCTTAATACTCGTTTGTATACGATATATATTGTTGACATCACCATTACTATAGAACAGCATGTCGACAGAATAATCTGAAGTATCATGTAATACAAGGAGGCGTATTCAAGCACACCTAAAGACTGAGATACCACTAAACATGAGGAATTCGAATCTTCAAACCCCAGGGAAAAATGCCTTGGAAGGCCAATTGCTAATGACAACAGGAAACTGATGAAACAACAAACGGAGGCTTTCCTATTGGTCATATGAGTTTTTGTCCAGATCGGGAACAAAATAGCCAGCACCTTACATATTCCCATGCTGGTCGTTATCAGATTAGAAACGGTATGGAAGGTCATCGTCAGTATTGACAGATGTGAAGCAAACATGCAATATGGGTACGGTAAAGTACATTTCTGGCCGTCTGTGTTTTTGTAAGGAGTACATACATACTTCGCCTGAAACAATGGTTCTAAACCATAAGAGCAACATGCAGTAAGAAAGTTAGCCAATCCTAATCCCTGCATGAGTACTGCGATTGGACACGTCACGTTTTTACGAGCAAGGATGACAACAACTATAATGTTAAAGACCATTGCTACATACGAAAGTACTGAGCCAGCAATGAAAACATTCAACAAATCTTTTTCTGTATCCGTTGTAAACAAATATTTCCAGTCGGTTAATAACGATTTGTCTCTCGATATGTTTCTCATTATTTGGTTCAATGTTAGTTGTTATTCATATATTTTATTCCAATTCACAATTTCCATTTATAATGTTAAAAGTGTATGTTATATACGGAATGTTCCGCTTCAAAATATGTTCCAGCTTACTCCGTCTAGATATGGATGTCACTGTATGTGCTGCTGTTAAAATGTCACAAATGACATTTTCCTGAAATAATAATTCTACAATAAAATTAATAAAGTAGTCTTTGGCAGAGCTGTTTGTAACATTTTATTTGTCCTTTTAAGCAAATGCCACGTTATCCTTTAATATACTATTCTGTGCAACATTTAATCTAATAAATAGTAAGACTAATTGCTGGCATTTGTGTTTTTCACCGCTTCAATTATGGCAAGCCGTTCTCGTCAAAACTATGTTTAAACCATTTTTCGAAAAATTTACACACTGAGAATTACAACAAAGCACACTGAGATTTAAAAACTTCAAAACGCACACTGAGAATTGAAAATTACACACTGAGAATTGAAAATTACACACTGAGAATTAAAAATTACACACTGAGATTTCATAAAGACGCACTGAGATTACAAAAATGAAAAACGCACACTGAGAATTGAAAATTACACACTGAGAATTGAAAATTACACACTGAGAATTGAAAATTACACACTGAGATTTCAAAAAGACACACTGAGAATAAATTAACTGAAAACACACACTGAGAATTTGAAATTACACACTGAGAATTTAAAATTACACACTGAGAATTTAAAATTACACACTGAGATTTGTGCGCACTTTTTATGCGCACATATCTAATTAGCATACTTAATCTGAATCTATTACTAGCTTAAAACAACAAGGGAACAGAACTCGTTAGTCCTTCGATTTGGTTCCAAATTATTAATAAAAAAAACTTTAGAAATACAAGAACAAGAAAAATACCCACTTACTCTTATTACAAAATATAACCAAATGGTGAAAAACTTTATTAAAATTACAAGAAAACATTGGAACAATCTGCAAAAGAATGCAGTGAAATTTTTACCCAAGTGTCTATTATAGCATATAAACGTAACAAAAATATACAAGATTAACTAGCGAAACCAGGGAAACAGTTGGAAGACTTTTGAAAAGGGACCCACGGTTTTAAGTAAAAAAAATCATCCCGATACACTGGTAGTAATGATCTGAATTATAGGCAATGAACTTATGAATATGAGCGATGTTAAGTCTTGAAGTTTATTACGAATGTTGGTTGAAGGAATCGCATTTCATTATAATGACAAGAGTTCTTGAGATCAAGATATTAATCTGTTGAATTATTCATCTCATGAATATTCATTAGTAATTTGCATAGTAATCTCAGTGTGTATTTTTGAAATCTCAGTGTGTAATTAACAATTCTCAGTGTGTGTTTTTCAATTTATATCATCTCAGTGTGTCTTTTTAAAATCTTAGTGTGTAATTTTCAATTCTCAGTGTGCGTTTTTCATTTCTGTAATCTCAGTGCGTCTTTATGAAATCTCAGTGTGTAATTTTTAATTCTCAGTGTGTAATTTTCAATTCTCAGTGTGTAATTTTCAATTCTCAGTGTGCGTTTTGAAGTTTTTAAATCTCAGTGTGCTTTGTTGTAATTCTCAGTGTGTAAATTTTTCGAAAAATGGTTTAAACATAGTTTTGACGAGAACGGCTTGCCATATTCAATTGGTGTTAATCAGATGTTGCCAATGGGCGTAATGGGCAGTAAGTAAGTAGATGTTGATTTGTAAACACGCCTTTTATCTACGGCAAAACCTTCAAGCCAAACTTTTACAATTTTGAAGTAATATTAAAACTCGTTTCCCTCTTTATATTTACTGTAAATTCAGAAATTATTGCGTGCATTTATTATTGCGATATAAAAAATACTGTTTACTTCATCATGTTCATATGAAATATTTCAAAATGCGAGTTTAAATTATTGCGTTTACAACGCTGTCGCATTTTTCGCAATAATAAAAACCTCGCAATAATTTCTGAATTTACAATATATTTAGGCTATGAAAACTTCAATGACCCTAAAACAAATACACTAATGTTAATTTCTTCCAATGCTGATTTTTTAATCGACAACATATTTGTTTAGTTTAGTGGATTGATATTTCAGATGACAATATGTAATCGAATGAGCGCCAATTTTTCACCATTACTGACCGATTTGGCTTTGTACCTTTATAAAGCAGCATTTATACAAAACGTTTTCAAAGAAAAAATCAAAGTATTAGCTGGTGAAAAGTTCTTTAATTTCATTTTTAGATATATTGATGATGTTCAATTACTCAATAACCCACATTTTACCAAGTGATTAAATCACATAATTCCCAGTGTTCTTGAGGTTAAAGATACCATCGAGAGTAAAAGGTCTGCCTCATATCTTGATCTTCACCCCCGGGTTTTGGTGGGTTTCGTTTTGCTTAGTATTCTTTTTTATGCTTTGTTAACTCTTTGTCTTTTCGTCCATCTTCGCTAGCCAAGGGTTACAATCCACTTCCCTCCTCTCCACCCTTGGCAGACTGAGATAGAATTTCCAAGACACAAGGTAATGCCGATTTTCATTGGTTGCAGTCGAAACTCGCTGCATCCAATCAAAAATCGTCTATAACATGATCACAGGTAAATGTAAAAAGTGTATTAAAAACACTTGCCACGTGCTTTACATCCCTAAACATACGACTATATTTAGTGACAATTTGAATGTTTTTAATCAACTAATAGAAGTTCCTGTATATGTTTCTTGCACAAATGAATGAATGTGAACGTATATTTTCGTTTCCCGCTTTACCAAGTGTGTAGAATCTAGACGCTACCGTTTTTTTTACCTCCAAATAGAAGAGTTCAAGTGCTACCATTGGTCAAGAATAATGTATCGGAATGGGCGTGACGTTAATCTACCGATAGATGGCGCAACATTGCTATTACAAATGTTGGCCTAATCTGCCAAGGGTGGAGAGGAGGGAAGTGGATCGTAACCTTTGGCTAGCGGAAAGGCTTTTCGTCGTTTTCGTCTTATTTCATGACGATGTCAGTATATCTTCTACCACTGATACCTCTATAATGACTTAGAAGGAAGACTTTAATCTAAAAATTAAATCTATGACAGACGTGAGGATCTCGTAATTTTATCTTTTCAATTATGAATTTCTATTTCTCAGCAGTAACATTCCAACTGCCTCATCGCATGGCGTTCACATATCTCTTGCATATTCACACTTTACTGACTTTATTAAAAGTGTTTTTACACAAAAAACTTTTTCAAAAGAGTTTTGAGAATGAACGACTGAAATCGTCACTGCATAAATTGTTTAACGATTACAATCACAAACTTGTTGACCAAATATATGATCTGTCGGTACCTCAATTGGCTATGGTGTTCTTCGATTTTAGTCTGATCTGTAAGTTTTCCGTTTAGGTACTATTCCCAATTGCTATATTTTAATTAAGGAATGACAGTAATATTTTTTCTGTCTATTCGAAATAACATAAAAAAATGTGGTGCACACTGTTAAATAACCCGCTACGCGCGTTATTCAGTGTGCACCAAATTTTTTATGTTATTTCTTCATAGACAGAACAAATATTACAGTCATTTCTTATGATTTAATTCCATTTTAAACCGTAGACAACCATGAAAAACATTGATGACGTCACGGTCACATGACTAAATTATGTCTATGGGCTGATAACAAAATAACGTCAGCCAATCAGAAGACGCGTTACATCCAAAATTAAATTATATAAGCATGAATTTGCATGGCGTCTAATGTATACATAGCAGGAGACGCTTACGAAGTCAAAGAAATTGTTCCCGCTCTTTTTGGAGTTCGTGCTATTCCCTTGGCTTGCGTCTTTGATCTGTATCTTCATACTAATTCATTAACAGCATTGGAACATCGGTAAACTAACGTCACCTTATATAATCAAATAATGGAGGATACAATTTTGAGGCAACGACTGTTTGGCTTTCCAAAAAGTTGATTTTGCTTTAATCTTTCTCGCTAAGGTAAACGTTGACACGACAACATTTTACATAACTATTCATCATACTTAAATGTTAGACAGATCAAAGTCATGAGTCGTACTTTGTTTCATGAAAAAAAGTATAGTCAAAGTAGAAACAAACATCTTGTTTAAGGGAAGGACTAATAATATTTTGCAATAAACGCTCTAACACTGAAACTGATATCATGAAGGCGATTCCTTTTTTTTTTAAATTTTAATTGAAAGCATATTTGTTATGTATGGCCATTAACTGTCCATAATTTGTACATGTGGTTGGTTTTCAACATATAACTGGAATTATTATTATTATTACTAAGAGAGCCGTGGTGTAGTGGTAAGTGCAATGTACTACTAAGATAAAGGTTCCTGGTTTGATCCCTGCTTCGGGGAGCAAATTTCAGGGACTGAATTGTCGGCTCTCCCTTGACACCATTTGCAAGTATGGTCTTGAGGAAACGATGATAGTCCATCGGAAGGGGACAATAAATGGCTGACCCGTGTTAAGAGAGAGCCATATCTCTTGCACGCAAAGACACCCATGTATATTTCGAAAAGAGTAAGCTAATGCCGCTACAAGGCAGTACTCACAACTGCAAAGTGGAAATGGATTAGTATAAGTTGCAATAATTGTTTCCCAATCCACTTTAATTACATATGTTTAAACTGGAATAATTGCCATAAGAAATAACTGGAAGTAATCTTTACAAAGGAGCTTCTTAAGAAGAAGGATGCAATACAATTATCGTTCTGGCAGTAATCGGGTCCCTTGCATAATTCAGTTTTATTATTGTTTTCTATTTAGAGGTATCTTGTCATTTACTTATTATCGTATCTTTCTTTTTTTTAAAGGTTTTTGAATGACCCTTGATATTATCTTCAATATCTCAATATTATTACATGTAATACAGATTGTAATTGGGTATGGATATAGTCTTTTTGCGTGTCATTTTGTTCATCAAGACTTTGACCCTTTGGAAATGATTGTTGACTTACATAGTAATAATAATAATAATGATGATTTATTTTTATTATAGTGTCACATATTTGATCAGAAATATATATACATATACACATGTATAGACAATTACATAAATAAACTCATCATAGATATCAGGACTAAATTTTGTATTTACGCCAGACGCGCGTTTAGTCTACAAGACTCATCAGTGACGCTCGAATCCAAAAAAGTCAAAAAGGCCAAATAAAGTACGAAGTTGAAGAGCATTGAGGACCAAAATTCCTAAAAGTTTTGCCAAATCCAGCTTAGGTAATCTATGCCTGAGGTAGAAAATCCTTAGTATTTCAAACTAAAGAATAAACAACACGAACCCCACCACAAATAGGTTGATCTCAAGTGCTCAGGAAGGGTAAGTAGATCCTGCTTCACATGTGGCACCCGTTGTGTTGCTTATGAGATAACAAATCCGGTAAATAGTTAAATAAAATAAAATTGCAACAGGTGGGCACGTCATTTTGATAAAATTTGAATGCGGTTTGCATTATTCAATAAAACATCAAAACCTTTTTTTTTAAAATAAAGTGTAGCAATACAAAAAGGGTCGTCCAAGATGCGAACAAAGGAATATGATATGCGTAAGATAGTGTCTGTCTTTTAAAGACGGAACGTGAGTCTGGCGTACAAAAAAAATGAGCCTGGTTTCTACATGCATATAGTTCGTTTAATATAAGCCAACATTAACAAATATCATATTATATATCTTAACAGATATATATTCAATATATATATATATTCATTTGCACATGGTCGATTTTAACCGACGCAGCTCTTATGAATACAATGTATAAATGTTCATTCTTAAAGACAATTCGTTTATTACCGCTATATAATGAGGAATTACAAATCAAATAGTGCCGAAAGATCATCTTAACTTGACTGAAACGCGTGAGCTTTCTTTCAGTATTGAATACCTTTCAATAACATGTCGGAAAAAGTACCAAAAAAAGCTGTTCCTTGCAAAAAATGACCGCAACACGCCCAAGTTAAACAGTACTGATTACCATGCAGATATTTCGAGAAAAGAAATTTAATTAATATCAAATAAAATACTTGTATATTTTTGTCTAATAGACTACAGAAAAATTTGAAGATGAGTAATTTTTTGGACACATTTTGCATGTAGTCATTGTGTATGTTTTCCTATTTCTTTTCAATTTTTATAATACAAATTTCAAATTATGGAATATATCTCATTTCTTCAAAATTTGACTGTTATTTCAAAGTTTTTATTCGTTACAAAAAAACAAAGCGAGAAAAACAAAACAAAAAACAAAAACAAAATCAAGAAAAAAAAAATATAATAATTTGTAAGCTAGTGCCAATATTGGTATACCGTGGATTCATTTATTTTCGTGGATATTTAATTTAGTGTGTTTTTTTTCACTCTTTGCACACAAAGCCTATAGAAAATGTATAATTCGTTGAATGTGTAAATGTTTGTTCACCTGTACCCACGAAACCCTAGAAAATTAGTATCCAACGAATAATAAAGAATCCACAGTATATTTCAATAATCTATAAATGTAGTACTCCATCAAATTTTCACGCATCATTGTAAATATAACGGAATTTGACGAGACTGTGTGAGATTTAGCGCTATTAAACCAGGTTTAATCCACCATTTTCTACATTTGAAAATGCCTGTACCAAGGCAGGAATATGACAGTTCTTGTCCTTTCGTTTTTGATGTGTTTTGTCGTTTGAGTTGGCCATGTGATTAGGGACTTTCCGATTTGATTTTCCTCTGAGTTCAGTATTTTTGTGATTTTACTTTTTACCATTATAATTACAATCATGCATCTAATAACCGGCTTTGATATGACTATGACAGTATGAAATATTCTACTGGATAAAACTATCGAGGTTTCCCATTACATCTATATTCTACTCCGGTTCCTGTTGAGGTTGATGTTGCCTAGTCTTTTGCAGTTTGATGTTTTTTAGATTGTTGATTATGTTTGGCATTTGTTTAGTCTCGGTTATTGTTTTTTATTGTCCTTTGTTCAACATTTGTTTTTCTCCAAAAGTTTGCTTTTAAAAATAAATAGTGCTCAGATAAAAGAGGGACGAAAGATACCAGAAGGACAGTCAAACTCATAAATCGAAAATAAACTGTCAACGCCATGGCTAAAAATTGAAAAGACAAACAGACAAACAATAGTACATATGACACAACATAGAACACTAAAGAATAAACAACACGAACCCCACCAAAAAATAGGGTGATCTCAGGTGCTCCGGAAGGGTAAGCAGATCCTGCTCCACATGTGGCACCCGTCGTGTTGCTTATGAGATAACAAATCCGGTAAATAGTGAAATAAAATAAAATTGCAACAGGTGGGCATGTCATTTTGTTAAAATTTGAATGCGGTTTGCATTATTCATTAAACAGCAAAACATTTTTTTTAAAATAAAGTGTAGCAGTACAAAAAGGGTCGTCCAAGATGCGAACGAATGAATATGATATGCGATAGATAGTGTCTGTCTTTTAAGGACGGAACGTGAGTCTGGCGTACAAAACAAAAATGAGCCTGGTTTCTTCATACAAATAGTTCGTTTAGTATTAGCTAACATTAACAAATATCGTATTATATATCTTAACAGATATATATTTATTTGCACAAGGTCAATTTCAACCGACACAGCTCTTATGAATATAATGTATACATGTTCATTCTTAAACAAAGACAATTCGTTTATTACCGCTACATAATGAGAAATTACAAATAAAATAGTGCCGAAAGATCATATTAACTTGACTGAAACGCGTGAGATTTCTTTCAGTATTGAATACCTTTCAATAACATGTAGGAAAAAGTACCAAATAAATGTTCCTTGCAAAAATTGACCGCATCAGTCGCCCCAGTTAAAAAGTACAGATTACTATGCAGATATTTCGAAAAAAGAAATTCAATTAATATCAAATAAAATACTTTTTGTCTAATAAACTTCAGAAAAGTTCGAAGATGAGTAATTTTTAGACACATTTTGAATGTATTCATCGTGTATGTTTTCCTATTTCTTTTCAATTTTTATAATACAAATTTCAAATTTTGGAATATATCTCATTACTCCAAAATTTGATTGTTATTTCAAAGTTTTTATTCGTTACAAAAAAAAACCAAAAACAAAATCAAAATCAAGAAAAAAATATATAATAATTTGTAAGCTGGTGACAATATTGGTATATCGTGGATTTATTTATTTTCGTGGATATTTAATTTCGTGGTTTTTTTCACTCTTTGAACACAAAGCCTATAGAAAATGTATAATTCGTTGAACATTTAAATGTTTGTTCACCTATACCCACGAAACCCACGAAAATTCGTATCCAACGAATAATAAGGAATTCACAGGAAATTTCAATAATCTATAAATGTAGTAGTCCATCAAATTTTCTCCATGCAATGTGTCGTAATTCTGTAGTCCATCTATCTATATTTTACTTTCTAGGCTGATGCTATCACCCCGTTATTATTTTTTCTAATGATAAGAAGGGAGACTCAAATGCTATTGATGCCACAAATGCCACCATGAAACTAACAACAGTATGTCCGATGTACAGGTAAACCTAAAATAGATCAGGAAATCAATTGTTACAGTTGTTATATCAATTATTCAATGTGTACGTTCATTTCAAATTTATTCTTCATTTTATAAATCATGGCAATAATAATTTGTTGTATCATTGTAAAGCGCATACAGGTATATATACAATATATTTTTTTTCATCTGTTATTTGTAGAATAGTTTGCTGGCTGCAGGATAAAACGAATGCTTGTATATTTCATTCCTCGTCTGTTTTTCTGTCATGTCAATCTATTGATATCATTACAAATTTTCATCGGATAAGATGTTTCTTTTTTAATTTATTTTCCAAAATTCATACTATTCGAATTTTGGAAAATAAATAAAAAAAGATACATCTTATCCGATGAAAAATTTGTAATGATATCAATAGATTGACATGATTGACATTTATTGATTTCAATTTGCAAATTAGTGTTTTGCTCTGAAGCACTTTGACTAGATTCCGTCGTTTGTCTGATAACATACTCGATTCATTTGGTTTTGTCATGTATTCTCTCTTGAAAGGGTTATATTAAAGGAAATAAAAAAATCTTTCGTTTGTCCACATGATTGATATGTTTGTGACCATCTTAGGAAATTCAACATTTATTCACAAATGAAGTTAATTCTAAATATTAAGATATGTTTATTTGTTCATTATAAGTCATATTTCTTAAATCGATCATGGAAAATAAAAATTCGAAAAGTGTCCTTGATTACGATACGTTTCGCGGTTTTATTCTAGATTTATCAGTAATGTAAAATTACCGATTGTGACGTTTCGCTGAGTGTAGATGTAGTTACAAGCATGAGACTTCGACGCACACGACACCGCTCTATTTAAAGTTAATTAATTACAAAAAACAATGTGTTTTAAGTACATTCAAATTTACGACTCCTCCAAACAGTTTAAAATAATAAAAAAAACCAAAACCAAAAGTAAAATATGGAGAATAAAAATATAGTTTTCAAAATTTTGTGCTAGAAACTATTAAATCATGGAATTGCGTAAAATTGTATGCAGGTTTCAAAAAGTTAATGTCTTTTATGGTTTTTTTTAGACAAAGCAGTATCCAACTGTTATCTTCAAACAAGAAATTATTCCATTTATTATTTTGGTACATCACGTAATTTTAAAGGCAGTTAAAATGTATAAATAGCAGTCTATTTTTTCAACTTTAATTTTTTTTTGATTATGGAATATGAATAATTTTTGTGATGGATTTTTTTTAATAAATTCCATGTTTATTCTGTATTATAATGTTTTGAGAGATGCATACCACTTTCCATACAATGTACTTTGTTAACTTAGTAGATGGTGTTGTGCGCGGCACAGTACATTCTATTGAAATGTGCTATCTTCTCTGTGATAGAAAGTGTTGTGCGCCACACAGAACATTTAAATACAGAATTAACATGGAATTATTAAAAATTTCAAGCACAAGAAATTATGCAAATTCCATGACTAAAAATAATTCCTAGTTGAAATAATAGCCTGTTGTATATATGTTTTTGGATTTTTGGATCCTCAACTCTCTTCAACTTTTTACTTGTTTGGCTTTATAACTATTTTGATCTAAGCATCACTGATGAGTCTTATGTAGACGAAACTCGCGTCTTGCGTATTAAATTATAATCCGGGTACCTTTGATACCTATATATTAGATATTCATGATACGATTTCTAGTATAATGAAATATATCTCGGAATGATAGTTGTATCCCAAGAAACTTTAAACTTACCACATTAAAATCACTTATATAGAATAGTGTCCTCCTGGAATAGAAATGGGTCATCATGACGATAGGGTGTATCAGATATACAGCATATGACAGTCTGGAGAGAGGAACTAGTCCACGCCATGACAAAATCTTGTTCACTACACCTGAAACAGAAACAGATCAAAATTATTGTCACATGTTTAAAATTAAACAATACTTTAGCATTAAAGATGTAATTAGGTGAAATTAAAACAAAAACCAACTAGAATTTGAAATTGATACTCTAAATCAGATGAGCATACATTAAGGAACAGAATAAGCTAAAATAGTGATGGGTTATACAGCTCTTTTTTGAGATATTAAATTTTAAAGGAAAAACCTGTCAGGAAAAAGACTGACATTGACTACCAAACAAAAAGAGAAGAATCTACTTAAATTGATGAGCTAATGAAACATCACTGAAGAGACTTTTATTGTCGAATTGTGCATCTTGTTCAGACAAATCGGTACCGTTAATATTAATGTAAATTTTGTTGAAAATTAATAATCTGAATTATATTGTCATAATTGTTTACAATTACTTACCGCCATTGCCATTGTGGCAGGCAAACACAACCCATGCAACACATGATGCCCACAAAGGTCTTGCTAAAGACTCGTATGCACTTTTAACGTCTATTGACCAAGGTGTGCCTCCTTTCCTATAATATGTATAAGGTATATAAACCACAAATAATCCACCAGCAGTTGCTAGTGTCCACCCAATGACCGCCTGTATCTGTAAAAGAAATAGCAGATGCAAACTTCTTGAATTAAAGTTTGAAGATTATGATCTTCGACCAGGACAAACGGGGACATATACACACATATACTATATCAATATTTATCTCTTGGATAAAGAATCTGTCTTCAAAGTGTAAATAAAGGCAACGGTGATATACCGCTGTTCGAAAATCATAAACCGACTGAGAGAAAATAAATCAGGGTTACAAACTAAAACTGATAAAAACATCAAATATCAGAGGAAAAATACGAAATAACAGAAATACCAAAATGCAACAGAAACGAACTATGAGATAACATAAGCCATATTCCTGACTTGGTAAAGGGCATTTTAAGAAAAAAAATGGTTGATTGAACCTGGTTCTGTGGCTAGACAAACTCCCATGGCAATGTTAAATTTAACACTATAGAGACAACATTACATGACAGGGCTACAATGCAAATAAATGGAAAAACATTCAGGATTTAAAAATACACAAATTACCAATACAATAGAACAATAGAAATTTTGCCGGAATCAAATAAAATCACATTTGTCATTATCTTACGTGTTTCAGATCAATTATGATATGTTTTAAGACATAAATTATGTTATTGGTGTAATAATGAAAAAATTTCGTCTACACAATGATACACAGAGAACTACACTACAAGATGAGTTTTACCGAAGTAGAGAGGGATCTGAGGTGCTCAGGCACCAGCCGTGTTACTTATGGCAATCAGAAAAATCGGCTACAAGAAATGCTTAGGCTTTTCTACCCCAGGAAAAGATTACCTTAAGCTAACTGTATTTTGCCAAACTTTTAGGAATTTTTAGTCTTTTTGAATATTAATATAATTAATAACCGCAAGTAACTTTTGTTGCTGTCATACTCGATCGGATTCTGGCTACTATCATTAGAAGATATCTATGGACGTCTTTGACGATATCAAAAGATTTTGTGGGCCATAACTGTTTATGTTATTTGAACATCGGTGAACTGTTACTGCCTAAATTTAAGTTATTGATTTAAAAAAAAAAAAGATAAATGAGCTTCGTCGGATATACAGAGATCGACTATATGCAATTGAATTTTAATTCATATGTCCACTCGTTTGATGTGTTTTATCATTTGATTTTGCCATTTGATAAGGGACTTTCCTTTTTAAATTTTCCTCGGAGTTAAGAATTTTTGTGATTTTACTTTTTACCTATTTAGGTGTGAAAAATATCTTCTATGTAATCTTCTGTAGCTGTTTGAAGATGGGCTTGTTATAAGAATCACACAAAACAGACTAAATCTTTTAGGCCATATAAAAGAATGGGTTTGTTTGCCCAAACCCTACCTTCCCAAAAAAAGCTGCCTACTCAAATTCTTTTATTGTCCTGATTTGAAGAAGTTTTTTTTAATCAGATAGGCATGAAGACTAATAAACATCCGATACGTAAGTTTCTTAAAAAAAATGCCTACCTACCTACCCACTGTCTCAACCTTGGGTAGGGTTTGGGCAAACCAAAATATTTTTAATTGTGGCCTTACTTTGTATTCGAATGTTTTAGAAACAATCAGTCTTATACATGCAACTGTATAAGGTCTATTTTTATCCGATACTCATTCTGGACATGTATGAAATACTTACCACTAGTATTACTTATTACTTATACATGTACATATATGCATGTACACGTGCAACTGTATAAGGTCTATTTTTATCCGATATTCGTTCTGGACATGTATGAAATTCTTACCACTAGTATTACTTATTACTTATACATGTACATATATGCATGTACACGTGCAACTGTATAAGGTCTATTTTTATCCGATACTCGTCCTGGACATGAAATACTTACAACTAGACGTTTAGCAACCAAACAATCAATCAATATATCCGACAAAACCCATGTTGTGTTTCGACTTTATGATTTATATGAGCGTCACTGACGAGTCAACGCGCGTCTGGCATACTAAATTATAATTCTGGTACCTTTGATCGATAACTGTTATGCAACGTATTTGAGATTTAATCATAAATATGACATACATTTATGGATTGAAGGCAAATATTTTATTTTATATAAAAAAAAATAATGAAAACACCACGTTTAATGATTTCTTGCGTCCGAAGCGCTTTTCTGTATTACCTTCATCAGAAACCCTCAAAGCCAATCATTTGAAATCCGATGATGTATAATTACCGAAACCGTTGAAGAGCTATATGTCAAAAATACCTAAAATAAATAGCCAAATTAATCTAAAGCCAACTTTACCTGAGGGAGTTGAAACCTAAGTTTCTTTTAAATAATTTCAAATAATTTCTAAATTTATAAACGACAATATAAGATGAAAAGTGTTACATACCCAGTTTAATTGTTTCCTTGGTCGTTTTTTCATTATGATTCCGAGGAATAACCCAACACAATAAGCAGATACCCGACACCATGGTGGCGTGTAAACATTGGTCCAATATACATCATTATCTTCCTTGCCACTGAAATGAGATGAAGCATGACAAAGTCAGAGATATTACAAAAATAGCAATGTGGATTGCCAAATCATAGCTAGCAAAGCTGCAGTGTAAGTATTTGTATGCCCCACCTACCATATGAGAGGGACATTATGTTTTCTTTCTAGTCTGTAGGTCAGTTCGTTCGTCCGTTCGTTCGTTCGTTCGTTCGTCCCGCTTCAGGTTAAAGTTTTGGTTCAAGTTTTTGTTTGAGGTAGTTTTTGATGAAGTTGAAGTCCAATCAACTTGACACTTAGTACACATGTTCCCTATGATATGATCTTTCTAATTTTAATGCCAAATTAGAGTTTTTATCCCTATTCACTGTCCACTGAACATAGAAAATAATAGTGCATCCGTGAACTTGGGACACATTCTCGTTTTACAATAAAAATGCGTTGATTAACATATCAAAAACATGGGATGAAAAGCAATCCAAAGCTCAGTCTTTTTATGACAAAAATGAGTGTAATAAAAAAATATATAGACACCCTCCTGCATATTTCAAATCATAATAATCAATTAATATGACCTTCAAATATCTTTTTGAATTTTTGAATCGGTTGGTTTGCCCCTAGTAGCTGTTCAACCTTAATCTCATTTCTTTTATATCAATTTAAGAATTTAAGAATAAAAGCGGTAAAACCATTTCCAAATTAAGAAAACAAGATGAAAAATTTAAGTCACAAAATCATAAATCAAGGACAGCTAAATAAGCATAGCTTCGCGTATAAAATATAATTCTATTTTAGAGATAAATACATTTTCTTGAAATGATTATAATGTTCTAGATCTAATCTCAATATAAAATTTTCTTACTGTAAAAGATCTCCTTTATATGTGTGCTCCGAATAAGCTGCTGCAGACATTCCTCCAATCATCAACACAGATATCAGAACCAGACCAATTTTCATTGATCTAAAAAAACAACAAGAAAACTATAATTAAAATCAAATCATCATTCCCTTCCAATGCATTATTATTAACACACTAAATAAAGGGATACACTGCATGCCAGTGAATGGTCTTCCAATTCAGATTAATAAATTGTATGAATTCCTTTTTTAAATATGAAACCAATGCACGCATCCATCTTTCATAAATATATACCTGTAACTATAAAGTACAAAAAAACTGATGTTCTGACAATTTACATAGAATTTCATAATCAAAAATTTAGTCCCAAATGTTAAATTTATTCCATTTCTATCTATATTTACCCGTTTACCATTATTGTCAACGTAAGGTACGTGGTAATCTTGGTTGATTGCTTAAAACGTTTCAAGCCAACTACAATTGCTATGTTTATAATGTATTGCACAGACACTTTCTTTGACCTACGATGACTTCTAAAGAGTTTTTGTTTGTGTCGCTTCGTTTGTCCCGTTGTTGTATTTTGTCAGTACCGAGAGCAATTGTCTATGACTGTTATACTTATAAAAATGAAGATGTGGTATGATTGCTTGTTTTCTTTCTCCGTGTGATTGATTTTCATAAAGGCGAACATGTTTCTCCTGTATGTGCTATTTGTAATGTAGTCTGTTGAATTGGGGAAAAAAGTGTACTCACACTGCCAAAAATATCAGGACGAAAAGGGTCATAACATAAAATTGCATATCATCTGATAGAAACCAAGACCAAGACATACACTGCAATATAAACACAATAGATTTATTACAACATGATTATGTTATCAACATATTAAGGGGGTAGACCTTGGTTCAGGGAGATAACTCATTAAATCAATGCGTTTGTAAAAGTCAAGTTCCATCAATGTATTTTAAGCACTTACCTGAAACAGAGTAGAAATAACCTATGTTATCTAGAAGCTTAGAATATATTTATGAAAGTGGTTGACACAAACATACTGATGATTTTATGAGTTATCTCCCTTAACCTAGGTCTACCTCCTTAATATGCCATTTGGAAACTGGTAACTATTCCATGTACCTGAACTAAAAAGATATTGTTGTGATATTTACAGCTGAAATGTATACATTAACGAATAAAGAGGTTTCAAAGAATTTAGATGTCACCGCATTTTAGAAAAAAATGTCTATTCGAAAGGGTATCAGATACACCTCTTTTAAAGCAGACTTGCTTCAAAATCAGTAGCTTTGCGTGTAACTCTATGTGATTGATAAACTAGATGAAACCTGTTGCTACTAATATGATATTGTTACTCTAAATAATCAAAAATTGTCTAACTATGTTGCGTAAACTTTTGGAACTAACTTTTGAATTAAATGAATAATAATAGGAACAGCAAGAACAGACACAATTCACCTAATACCAACAATTAAAGCAATTAAAGCAATACATGAGATACTAGTAAACAAATCTATGAAAATTACCTGATTAACAGCAGGTAAAAAATTGTTGATGTACAGCAGATTTGTCCACCAGTTGGTTCTACAATTATCTGCTAATGGTAAAGCAGAAGGCCAAAATGGACCATCACCAAAATAATTCATCAAACAGGTTAATACCATGATTACTATCATATATAGTGGGGTTAACCTAAAAAGAAGATTAATTGAATTTTAAACTAATCAAATGAATATATATATACGAGTCTAAATTGAAAACTACGTTCAAGCCTATGATTGCGTTGGATAAAAACCGCAATTTTCATACGTGTGCATGTAAAACATATATATATATTACAGTGAATTTGTATAATCAGGGATTATGTAGAATCCCTGATTTTTCAGGGATTATGTAGAATAACTAAAACATTAGTGATTACATAGATTCCCTGAAAATGACCAGTGATTTTATATAATCACTGATAATTTTAATTATTATTCTACAAAAAATGCCCTAATATGATTTCAGGGATTATCAATAATTAAAAGCTTCAAAGATGATATCTCAAACCAATTACACTAGTGGTTCCAACAAGGATTTGTATAGTGTTACTTAAATATAAGTTTAATATTAAAATATTATACATAACATTAACATTTATCAAAACAACTGTACGCATAAAAATAGTTTAAATGACAATTTCATTTTAAATTATTTCATATTCTCAACCTAAAAACAATTGCTAAAACAATATGATAAAAAGAATAATCATTATGCAATTTAATACTTTCATACTGACTTCATCAACCCGCCTGTGTGGGCTCGCTTGATATTATTAATTCTAATACAGTCAATATCAAAAAGGGCTCGCTTGATATTATTACTGATAAAGTCAATATTAAAAACAAAACATCAATTATTCCATATATATTTTGCTTATAATTTAATTATATTGTGCTTATCATTTGATTATTTTGTGTATAACATTTCAATATTTTTGTGTCTTTCATATTAATAAATTATGCCTAACATTTTACAATATTAAGGTTATTATTATATATATTAAGGTTAACTTTTAAGATATTTCAATATGTTATATATTTTAGTATCATTTCAGTTATTCTGTATAATCCCTGACGTTTTTTCTAGTGATTATACATAATCCTTGAAAGTTTTAGTGATTATATATAATCCCTAAACTAATCAGTGATTATACATAATCCCTGAACATTTTAGGGATTCTACATAATCCCTGATTATTCAAATTCACTATAACATTTATACATGTATACTGTTATGCCATAGTGTGCGAGGTTTAGCTACATGAAACTATAAAACCAGTTTAATAATTCTTTTCCTACATCAGAAAATGACTGTACCAAGTCAGGAACATGATAATGGTTATCCATTCGTTTGATGTGCTTGAGCTTTTGATTGTGCCATTTGATTAGGGACTTTCCTTTTTCGATTTTCCTCGGAGTTCAGTATTATTGTGATTTTACTTTTTTTAGTGTATTTGAACTGATTATTACAACATAAATGCGGTTTTAATGGGACATATTTGAAAGCATTATGAAGAAACACACCATTATGTTATATTATAACCATATTTGATGTGTCCAAAGTATAGATTTATTTTCATTTAACTTTCATGCATAAAACAAAACTAAAAATCTCCAAAAAAAACCAAATATAATAAATGCTACACCAATTTAAAGTATTGTTGTATTATACATTTTATAGTTGTGGAATATCGTCGATGTGCGTTTAAAAATATTTAAAAAGGGGATGGTTAAGAAAAACAAGATTAACCCGACACAAAATCATTTGCCTGTGCTAAGCCAGGAACTCTGATGTCTTATCTTATTATTTTTTAGTTTGTTGTTCTGATTTTTTTTAATTCATTGCAGAAATGAGTGTTTCAATTTGATTCATTTTCGATGTTTTTGCTTGTGTCGTTTTGTTAAGACATGTGTTTCTTGTTGGAAACTGTTTGGTGACATCTTAGTATTCTTTTACTTTTTGTGTTGTTTAGTTATCATCCCACATGTCCTTTTATTCATATTCTAAAGAATGGAATTGATGAGGATTGCATAATTTTAACCTCTTGAATGTTAGTTTTGATGAAATAATCAAACATAACTTCGTCAAAATAATGATAACTTTAATTTTGCAATAATTTTACTGTCACTATATATAAGAAATATACCTCCAAAATCTGTGGAATATGTATTTACCAGCAAATGCGGCTGTCTTCGAGCAACTGAAGTTATCCATTAATCTTGATGCACTATTTATTTGACTGTATGCAACCAACATTCCACTGCAAAAACAATCGACATACTGTTGATACTATTTACCAATATTTTGATATTATACAAAGGCATTCACACTAAATTCGTTAGATGTGTTTGTTTGATTCCTTAGTCCGAGCGAACATGATTTATTCATCTATCAGTTGTTCATAACACAACGTAAAAAATAAAAAAAATAAGCAACTCAAACCCCACCAAAATTCGGGGATGAACTCTTGTATTTCTAAAGCTCAACATGTGGCACTCATAATGTTACTCGTGAAAGTACAAAAAAAAATATGAACTTATCGACGAACTTTATTAGGTTTTGAGTACTTTGTTTTATTTTAGGCCTTATTAAGTTTGTGTGTTCAATAACTGCAAGCGAAATAGAGCTATTTTCCTAATGCATGCAGATTAAAGGTTTGATTGGCTAACTTGCTTTTTTGTATAAATGTTTGTTTAAATATATATAACATTATACAAGCTTGAGCCCTCAACTAGACTCACCTGATCATAAAAAAGGAATCTACGGCAAGGGGTATTGATAAGACAGCTTGATAAGTAAAGGTTTCCAGCATCTCCGACACTCGCACAGGATTGGCTACAAAATTAAAGAGAAACATTGTAAATAAATAATTTCGGTATTCTTTGAAATTAAACGCCACTTTCCATTATCTTTGAAAAAAAATAATATAATTATCCCCTTCCCTTTCATGAATGTGACCTACCGAATTAGACTATTTACCGGATTATCTCATAAGCAACACGACGGGTGACACATGTGTAGCAGGATCTGCTTACCCTTCCGGAGCACCTGAGATCACCCCGAGTTTTTTGGTGGGGTTCGTGTTGTTTATTCTTTAGTTTTCTATGTTGTGTCATGTATACTATTGTTTGTCTGTTTGTCTTTTTCATTTATTAGCCATGGCGTTGTCAGTTTGTTTTAGATTTATGAGTTTGACTGTCCCTTTGGTATCTTTCGTCCCTCCTTTGTTAACATATGAACAAAGTTGGATAAACAATTGAAAAGATACTATGACCAATAATTGTTAGTATGATGTTATGAAATAGATGCTACACATATTTTAAATATATATATATATGTAATCGATGGTTATTCAGCAAATCAGCTGAGTTTCACTTCAAACGACTATACAAAATACTTTCAAAACTGCTTAATAAATTACTGAAAGTAGTTTAGATACAGAGTAGGGTGTTACCCTTAACAAATGTTATAAGAAGTCCATTTATTGACCCAATCTCCAAAATCCTGTACATTATCAACTTAAAAAAAACAAAAATCTGTGGCCATAAAACGCAAAGCTAAGTTTGCACTTAATATATATATGTTTACAAAAACATGAAACTGACAAAAAGATGACTTGATAATCAACATGTTTCAATTAAAGGGTAAACTACCTCGAACGAAACATTAACACGACACGGGACGGAATCACAGACGAGAAGACACAATTCCCCTTTATCTTTGGTAGAGATATTGGGTGTTTAATCAATCGATTTCCATGTTTTCGAATCATCAAATGCGCAAATGAATTGACTGTACTTGTTGTACTGTAAAAGTCTATCATATGAAGAACGAATAGTTCTGTTCCATAGGTGATTAGGGGGAGGGGGTCCAAAATTTTTAAAAGGGGGCGTTATATACTAAAACGAATCATGGTAGAAAATGTATGGAGGTTTGGGTACGCCTTCTACGTTCTCTCTTGAATCCGCCAAAGGGTGATGCTTATCATGTTGTTCGTGACAAGAATAAACAGCTGCGCCATGAGCGCATGATACGCCCGACGTCTTGTGTGGCAGTTTTATGCAATAATCATAAATAGTTTCTGAGAAAGTTTTAAGCAATAACCATATATTGTTTTTGAGATACGGCGGGACATTTGAACCCCCCCCCCCCTTTTCTTTTACAAGCTAAATATCACTAAAATAATTTTTTTAATCAAAACCAAAAAATATACAGATCTTTAGATTAATATAACAAAGAAGTGTGTAAAGTTTTAAGCAATACTCATAAACTGTTTTTGAGATACGGTGTGACATGTAAAAAAAAACCTCCCTCTTTTTTACAAAATATTCAATAACTCAAAAATAAAATTTTGAATTATCACCAAAAAGTATACAAATCTTCAGATTAATATAACAAAGAAGTGTGTAAAGTTTTAAGCAATAATCATAAATCGTTTTTGAGATACGGCGCGACATGTAAAAAAAAACTCTCCCCCCTTTTTTTTTTTATAAAATACTCAATAACTCAAAAATTAAATCTTGAATCATCACCAAAAAGTATACAGATCTTAAGATTAATATAAATAAAAAGTTTGTAAAGTTTTAAGCAATAATCAAAAATCGTTTTTGAGATACAGTGCGACATGTGAAAAAAACACCCCCTGTTTTAGTTACAAAGTGCTGTACTCAAAAAGTTTTAATCATATTTTCACCAAAAAGTATACAGATCATTTGATCATCATTAAAAAACATTTTGACGGGCTTAAAAAATCTGATTACTTTGCTTTGAACTGGGAAATATTGTTATGACAAATTAAAAATATCTGGTAGAATAGGATATACTTGGTTGAATAGGAAATATTGAACTTATACCGCAGTTGCACCATCTATTTAAAAAAAAATAGAATAATTGTTAACGTGGCATTTCAATACCATAGAATTGAAAACACAAATACAAAAGAGCATAAAAACACTTTTATGGCGTTGTCAGTTTGTTTTAGATTTATGAGTTTGACTGTCCCTTTGGTATCTTTCGTCCCTCTTTTTCGACACAAAGCAATACTTAGGTTTGGCTGGATTCTATTTAGAAATAATAAAGAATTAGTATTTATATGTTAAAACTCTGCATGGTCTATTATTTTCGATCGCAAAGTATTGTTAAACTAGACAGATTATGCCCCCGCACTCCACTCTGAGGCAACTGTATTATAACAAAGTCAACGTAGGATTTGCTTTGAGATATAATTGTGTCTGGAAGAAAAAATTAAAACTGTGACACATGCACTCCTTCAATATATGTACAAACAGACAGCAAAAAAGAAAACTTCCTATGAAACGTTTTACCTGTGGTCCATATTCCAGGCAATGAAAACAGTCCATAATTCAATGAATGCCCAAGTAAAACCCATGTTATACTGAGGAAACGAACTCCATGAATACAGTTTATCGCGTTTTGTCCTGCCTTTACTGAAACGATTTTCTTGGTATTTACTTGAATAGCAAATGCCGTCAAAAATCTTATCAAAACTCCTGAAATGATAAAAGAAATTAATAAATTGAATTATCTTTCTAATTCCATAATTCGTGTAATTCAGTTAGTTAAAAAAAAACATTAGCTCAACATACAATAATTATCAATAGTGTACTCTCCACCCAATATTGCAATAACTTTTTGGTTTTTTATTTTCTTAGTAGAAATCTTAGTAGACAAAAAACAAGTAATTCACAATTTGTCTCTGTTGCATATTGAACTATATCTAAAACATGCAATTGACAACCGGTTTTAACATATAGTATTATTTTATGAATTTCCCCCTGATCTGATCAGACATTCATTTTATTGTTATTGAATATTCTGAATTCAAACAACTACAGACGATTTCACTATAGTTTGAAGCCAAAGGTAATAAATTTGGTAAGTTTGCCTGTACGCTGAACCGTGACGTCATTATTTAGTCTGGTATACTACCCTCTTTTTCAAGTAGCCTAGTCCAACAGACAGATAGAATAGATATATGTCGGATTAATCTACTCTGAAATGTTGTAATTTACCTAACCTAACAATGACTTCACGGTTCAGCCAACAAGCAAGCTAACCAAATATATTACCTTTGGCTTCACACTCGATGAAATTGGCTGTAATAAATACCCTTTGGTATGTTTTTCGAGAATCTGATTCAGTGTATACATACCTTACAATAAAAAGAACCGTATAAACTTTAAAAGTCGTGTTCACACCGAGGCTCAAACAAGGTAGAAACATGTTTTAACATGAATACACGTATAAAGTATCAATGCTTTAGTTTTGAAAACACTAGAATCTATAGGATGCGACCTGATTGCGTGTCGAATAATTAATTCAATTATAATTAATAAGGGTCTGACATTATTTTCAAACATGTTAACAATAAAACATGTGTACACATAACTCTATGATAATATTAATGTCACATGCTACTCAAGTCGTAAGAATTTGATTATTACCGTCATTTCGCTTGTATGCATTCTTTTCTGACTCAGGTACAACTTCCTTTTGGTAATATTTTTTCATATCAAGTTCCGAACACATATCTTTGCAACTTCCATTCATACCATGTTCAGCATGCGGCACATAGTTTTCTGGTAGGACATTTTCCTTATTGTCAAGTTTGTCGGTTTTACAACTTTCGACAGTTCCGGCCGACATGTCTTTGTTACCGGATGTTGTGTCTGTTTCGTTGTGCTGTTTGGAATTATTTTGCACTTTTGTAAATTTGTCCAGAGACCAGGACTTGTGCCATTTTGATCTCTTTGATAATATGAATTCCAAAGCTGTACCAATTAACATGATGCTTCCGAAAATGGCTAATATAGCACTGCAAATTTAGAATACAATATAATAGAATAAATATTTATCGAATTATATATTATATAATTTGAAAAAAGTTTGTTGCTTTTATTAATGAAAGACATTAACTAGTAACTATATGCAAAGAATATCAGTTAATTGTTCACTTCAACTATGTTTCAAAAACGATATTGGGACACCAGTGTATGTTAATTTTACATTTTAGCACGCACAGATGTAAATATTTGATAAAAACATAAGTTAGAACTTCACTTCAGTTAACAGATGGAAATATTAAAAAAATAAAAGAAAATAGTACATTGCCGTAATAGCTGATGGATCATCGGAGACCGATTTTTCCTCTGAACAATGTACTGACACACTGCCTAAGAAAGGTGCTATCTTCTTTAGTGCTTCTAAAAGTAAATGTCATAAATGAAATGTGAGTACAGATTGTAAACAGTGGAATGTGATAACAACAATAATTAAAGTATCAATAATTAAAAAGATAATGATATCTTTATATGACATCATGATAATGTTGAAAATGATTTGATTTTTTGTTGGTGTTTTAACGCCACTTTTAAGCCCCGCATTTAGGCTATTTCGTGGCGGTCATTTTTTATTGATGGAGGAAGCCAGAGTGCCCGGAGAAAACCACCGACCTTCGATAGGAAATGTTGAAAGTGACAGTCGTATTGAATATAACATTTAACAACTTTTTGGTCAATTTGGTTCTGAGTCAAGGCCTCACCTAAACACCTAACTCCTTGGTTCATTCCTTGATATCAATGATGAGATCTCAAATAAGGCAACTTTGAGAGTCTTCTGTCCAGAAATCCCTAAACGCAAGTAACTTGAAGGACTATGATAAATATATCGGGGACTATGGTAAATATATCGGACTAAATTCGATAATATAAAAAAGTATATCTGACTATCTGGTGAAAACCTGAAGGGTGTTAAAGGATACGTTTTTTTATATTTTTGATTTTAAAATTTATGGAAAGAGAGGAGCGTCCGTATCATACTTCTCCTTTGTCCAAATATTAACTCATCAGCACTCTTTCGTGTGTTTCGCGCTATTAATGCTATTAGTGAGTATTATGCAATACATAAAAAATAATTTATCATTCTTACACTTTAAAAAAAAGAGTGTCAAATGATCGTCTGATTTCTTTTAAGAATGCATATCTGAGTTCCTCACGTATTTCTATTCATTGTTTTATTAATAGATATAAGAAGATGTAGTATGAGTGCCAAACAGTCCACTACTAGTAATAATTTTTTGATCATACATGTATGTACAGATATACATATTCACGTATTGCTTTCCTTTATTTGATATGCTTGATCTACAATACCTGTACTGAGGAGTCCTTTCACGTCGTTATGTTGACAGCTGTCAGGAATACAAAGACCCCATGTCAGATGAAGTTTAATTCCTTTTGTATCCTAGAACCAAACATCAAAATTATCTTCAGTTCAAAAAGCAATAGATCAGAGCTAACGGTATTCAAATCTTATTTTTAATAATAAAATTGAGAATGTAAATGGGGAATGTGTCAAAGAGACAACAACCCGACCATAGAGCAGACAATAGCCGAAGGCCACCAATGAGTCTTCAATGCAACGACAGACTCCCGCACCCGGAGACGTCCTTCAGTTGGCCCCTAAACAAATATGTATACTAGTTCAGTGATAATGGACGTCATACTAAAAAAACTGTTTGTGTTTTAATCATTGTTTTTTTTTTGTGCATTGTTTATGTTCCTGCTCCATATCAGGAAACCTGCGAATGAATTTGATAATATTTATGATGTGATTTGTCATATAGGAAACAATCATCAGAGGGGGACACGACGGATTTATTTCGTCTTCCCACCTTCTATATCAAAATCCATACCTTTAAACCCCTATGTCACACATCCCTACTGTTTACACCCAATAACCTACATCCCCATTTTTTTTTTTTCCAATACCCCAAATTCCCACTTTTCCGCCCCATACCCCATATTCCAACTATAACATCCCTATACCACAATTCTCCAACTTTTACATCCTATACCCAACATTCCCACTTTTTCAACACCTATATCCCACATCCAAAAACCGGGTCATCTCACTTTTAGAAATCCTCTGTTACTGTTACACACTATCATTTCTAGAATCGGGTCAATTTATACATAGACATTTGTCTCTTATTAAAGACCATATATAATGAACACTAGACATCTTCTTTCTTCTTCTTGTCATTATTTTTGTCATAGATGCATACGCCTCGTCTTACTTGATTAATATGGTATATACTAAAAGTATGTATTTTTCTGATTTCATGCTTACCATTGCAAGTACTTCTTGAGGAACATTCATTTTAACTGTACACAATCATGATTTCATGCTTACCACTGCAAGTACTTCTTGAGGAACATTCATTTTGACTGTACAAAATCATGATTTCATGCTTACCATTGCAAGTACTTCTTGAGGAACATTCATTTTGACTGTACAAAATCATGATTTCATTCTTACCACTGCAAGCACTTCTTGAGGAACATTCATTTTGACTGTACAAAATCATGATTTCATGCTTACCATTGCAAGTACTTCTTGAGGAACATTCATTTTGACTGTACAAAATCATGATTTCATGCTTACCATTGCAAGTACTTTTTGAGGAACATTCATTTTAACTGTACAAAATCATGATTTCATGCTTACCACTGCAAGTACTTCTTGAGGAACATTCATTTTGACTGTACAAAATCATGATTTCATGCTTACCACTGCAAGTACTTCTTGAGGAACATCCATTTTGACTGTACAAAATCATGATTTCATGCTTACCACTGCAAGTACTTCTTGAGGAACATTCATTTTGACTGTACAAAATCATGATTTCATGCTTACCATTGCAAGTACTTCTTGAGGGACATTCATTTTGACTGTACAAAATCATGATTTCATGCTTACCATTGCAAGTACTTCTTGAGGAACATTCATTTTGACTGTACAAAATCATGATTTCATGCTTACCATTGCAAGTACTTTTTGAGGAACATTCATTTTAACTGTACAAAATCATGATTTCATGCTTACCACTGCAAGTTTTTCTTGAGGAACATTCATTTTGACTGTACAAAATCATGATTTCATGCTTACCACTGCAAGTACTTCTTGAGGAACATTCATTTTGACTGTACAAAATCATGATTTCATGCTTACCACTGCAAGTACTTCTTGAGGAACATTCATTTTGACTGTACAAAATCATGATTTCATGCTTACCATTGCAAGTACTTCTTGAGGGACATTCATTTTGACTGTACAAAATCATGATTTCATGCTTACCATTGCAAGTACTTCTTGAGGAACATTCATTTTGACTGTACAAAATCATGATTTCATGCTTACCATTGCAAGTACTTTTTGAGGAACATTCATTTTAACTGTACAAAATCATGATTTCATGCTTACCACTGCAAGTTCTTCTTGAGGAACATTCATTTTGACTGTACAAAATCATGATTGCATGCTTACCACTGCAAGTACTTCTTGAGGAACATTCATTTTGACTGTACAAAATCATGATTTCATGCTTACCACTGCAAGTACTTCTTGAGGAACATTCATTTTGACTGTACAAAATCATGATTTCATGCTTACCATTGCAAGTACTTCTTGAGGAACATTCATTTTGACTGTACAAAATCATGATTTCATTCTTACCACTGCAAGTACTTCTTGAGAAACATTCATTTTGACTGTACAAAATCATGATTTCATGCTTACCATTGCAAGTACTTCTTGAGGAACATTCATTTTGACTGTACAAAATCATGATTTCATGCTTACCATTGCAAGTACTTCTTGAGGAACATTCATTTTGACTGTACAAAATCATGATTTCATGCTTACCATTGCAAGTACTTCTTGAGGAACATTCATTTTGACTGTACAAAATCATGATTTCATGCTTACCATTGCAAGTACTTCTTGAGGAACATTCATTTTGACTGCACAAAATCATGATTTCATGCTTACCATTGCAAGTACTTCTTGAGGGACAATCATTTTGACTGTACAAAATCATGATTTAATGCTTACCATTGCAAGTACTTCTTGAGGAACATTCATTTTGACTGTACAATATCGTCCATTAAATGATCTGTCTGTCTGTTTAGTTTTGTTTCCAAGTACTGTTCCTTTAGGAATGAATGCATGGACTTTGTTACATTCGTCAAACGATCCTACCATGTTTAAGTGTCCATCCAATATACCGTCACTTAACTTTCCAATGGAATCAAACACTAAAAAAACAACAAAAATAAAACAATGAAATAATTGTCCATCCATAATACTGTCACTTAACTTTCCAACTGAATCAAACACTAAAAAAACAACAAAAATAAAACAATGAAATAATTGTCCATACATTATACCGTCACTTAACTTTCCAATGGAATCAAACACTAAACAACAACAAAAATAAAACAATGAAAATTTTAATATTTGTTATGACAATATCATTTGTTGTAATATTAAGTAATATTTTGCATTTATGAATTCAATGCTGTTTGAAAATGGCTATGGGCCGTACGGTGACCTATAATTCTTAATTTCTGTGTCATTTTGGTCTCTTGTGGAGAGTTGTATCATTGGGAATCATACCACATCTTCTTTTTTCACATTGTATGTTTATTAAGATAAAAAAAAAAATTGGACGAAATTAAAGTATAGCAATTTTGATCGTATTGTTGTTGGCGTTGTTGGTAGAGGACATGGCTTTTCCTTTTGATTAAGCTCTTCATAGACAATTGATTTTTTTTTCATATTTTGATACTATATAATTTTCACGACTTGATTTTTTTTAATCTGTACAGTTTCCAAGTAAACATTCACGAATAGTTTTGAGTCCGTCACAAGCAAACCAGTTGAAACACAACCAAAATCGTCAAAGATCAAACATGTCCAGGAAAGTTACGTTAATAAAACATCATTCTGATATACATGTATACTTTTCTAAGATGCAAAATAAGTCCTTGAGCCTTTCTTTCAAAACAAGATACATAGTTCAGTTTCGTGTAGGACTCTTTTGGTGAGAATGTTGTAACTCTCAAGAAAACTTTATATACTAAAAGTGGTAATCAATACTTTTTTCAAATGTTCCATCTATTTTTTTGTAATTCATATTATCCAGTGGTTCAATTCAATTCAAATAAATTAAAACTTCTTCAATAATGTGTTATCAGTACAAAACAAAACGTAAAAACTTTTTCAGTGGATTTTAAAATTTCAAATAAGGTTATAGAAATTTTGTTAGTGCACAGACTTACACACGACATTTGTTTTATATATGATTATGCTTAACTACAGTTTCTAGGTGAACTTGATTCATGTTTTTCTTAGAGACGATGTGTCTGAACGTAACAAATCCACTTACTTTTTATTGACCAGGGTGACATAGTCATCAAAGAATCTAGAAAATCCATGGAATCACTATAACAGATACCATTTACACTATCGTTCACAGATAATCGGAGCACTTGGCTTGCACTGTATTGTTTCAGTATTTCTTGAACCATTTGGAGTTTATTTGTGTTAGAGAAGACATCTTTGATAACACTACTGGCATTTTGTTGCAAGTCCGAATTAGTTAGGTTTAACTGAAGAAACGTAGATCCAAATTGCTTCATTGCTATATCTTTAAAACGTTGGAAATGTTCGTTGGCTAGTATTTTTGGATAGGCTTTAGCGATATACCCTAGTCCCATCAACAAACCCGTAGAATCCTTCCCCCTAATACTGTCTATAATTGGTTTTCCCGCCAATAAGACACCAGTGGTTAGTTTTTGTAAATTTGTATGTTTTAGAACGTTGATAATGAAGTCAGTAACATTATCATTAGAGCTGTCAAAACTTCCTTCTTGTTCCTCCATAAATGTTTCGTATCCTTGTATCAATTCCGTAATAACGACATGTTGTATCTGGGTAAATGTAGTACTATCCAAAATTGATGGAACCATATCAATTATTTTATTACCAATCAGAATGATATCTGTCGTATTTCTCCCCGTTATCATGTCTAATAATGGTTTTCCATTCTTCGCACTCTTCTTTAATATTCTTCCAATATCCAAATTATTTATAATCTCGTTAGCTACTTCATGTGTTATAGAACTATCGTTTGAGTTTGGAAAATTTGTACTTTTAGTCAACTTGGCTTTCTTATATGCTTCAGTGAATTCGTAAGAAATATCGTGTATCATATTTTCAAAATCTTTATTTTTCAAAAGGCGAGGAATGTTGTCCAGAACGTAATTGTAAAAGATTTTCTTTGCTTCTTTATCGATAGATTGATTTCCATGACCTACACCACTAATTAAAGCAGTAAATCCAATATTCCATATTTGCTCCGCCAAGTGAGGATATTTAAGCAAAATTTCAGCAATATACAAAGCTTTTTGTTTACCGGAACTGTCATTTGATTTTTTCTCGACAGCTTCGGATGTATTGAAAATAAAGAGCAGAAGTATGGCAAGGCAAGGGAGTGCTTTTGCTAATTTAATCTCCATGGTTACTGCTTTTGACTGAAGTTTGTTTATCTTATGTCACATCTACAATTTAATATTTTTGAAACATTATAATGAATAAGGATAAGATGTTTGGTAATAACTGATTTTTCTTTAAATTTGTTTCTAATCGTGATTTTTCCGATAAAGATGAATAAATCAATAAATAAATACATAAATAGATTTAAAGGAATGAATGAATGAATGAATAAATGAACGAATGAATGAATGAATGAATGAATGAATGAATGAATGAATGAATGAATGAATGAATGAATGAATGAATGAATGAATGAATGAATGAATGAATGAATGAATGGAATGAATGGAATGAATGAAAGGAATGAATGAATAAAATGAATGAAAATGAATGAATGAATGAGAATTGCAGAGGGTTTTTTTTAGTAAGCAAAATATTGCTATTTTCATAAATTTCCATATAATTGTACACAATATATTAACTTTTCCCAATATTTTACAAATTGAACAATGTATAAATGAAAAATAAATACAAAAGATGAAATAATAAATGTATTATAGTTAATTGGAAAAATAAATAATACACACCTGAGCAGATGCATTATGACTAATTTCTTTATCAAAACTTACTTTCAGATATCAATAGTTAAAAAGCAGTAAAAAACAAGATTCTTACCTTTGAGAAATTATATTTTAGTCTTCCACTAAAAGGAAGTTTTAGAAGATTACTATATTTTGACATATATCTGCAGGCATTAATATACCGGAACAAGAACGTAATGATGACACGATCTCCTTATTTCACAATTTTTCTCAATGTAACCACTAACACAAAGTTCATTACCTTTAATTCGTAAATATTATTTTTTTGTAACGCATCGTGGAAAATTGTTTCTGTACCCGTTTGCATAAAACTACTAAAGTTTAGGATTTCTTTAAGGTTTTCCTTAGAAAACAGTTAATTTAACGATACACTTTTGATCCCATATTGAAATTCTGCTGACAATTTGATATAGGCTATTTTTGCCTGATTAAATCAAATGTGTAATCAAAAATATACCTTTGAGTGCTACTTTCTGAGTAAAATGAGTTCAAAATTTCATATTTTTGCTCTAAATTCTGATTTGTGGACGTATTTTTCCTTTCGACAGAATTACATAACTTTTTTGTTTTGAAAGGTAAACACTAGCCTTTTTTTTGTAAAATTATTTGTAAATTCTATTTCATATAAATGTCCTTTAAATTTGTTCATTTTGTTTTAGAAATAACTCATTCTTATCAAATGTTCATGAATGTCAACAACAAAAAAACATCATTTTTTGCTGTATATTTATCAAATTTAAAAAAAACTGCACTTTTGTCGTTTTTATGAAAATTGGTACACATAATCTTCTTACGTAATCAATCCAAAATGGCAATTCAAAAAGAGGGGTCGATGAACTCGTTTTCTAGTTAAATAAGTTTGAATGAAATCAGTCAAGGAATCAATAGAGAAAAACAATATTTAGGTCAATGTGCGCCATTAAAATTTTGGCGGGAAAATATTCTCTCTTGACTTTTCATAGCTTTATCATTGACAAGTTTAAGTTCTAAAAAACTATTAAAAAATAATTAAAATTTTATAAGACTTTACAGATGTCTTAGCATTATACATGTAAAAGATTTATAAAAAGAAAAATGGGGTCAATGAGCAAATTATTTTAAGGTATTCAAATGGATAACACCAGAGGATTCCGAAAATCAGACAAAAATCCCAAAACATGGCAAGCGATCTTCCTTAAGGAAACCCACCCTTTTAACTAAGTGGTATTCATAAAAAAAATCTTAAACTATGTATTTCTCATAGCATATTATTTTAATAAATACTTACACATATGTTTGTGTCATGAGATGCATTGGAAATGGAATATTTATCGGGACGTTGTGAATAGGTCAATGATCGATCGTCAAAATCAAATTCTTAAGTACAAAACCCTATGGAAAAAGTATGCATAATTGGGCGATATTTCGGTTTTAGGTGAAACTAAGTATGTATTTAGAAATCATTGAACTGCATCTGATTACCGAAAAATTATAAAATGTAAAGTAACTTGTAATCTTCAAGAGATATTATATAACTGTATAAGAAATACAAAATATAGATCTGTAAATAATATAGTATGTATGCAAATAGCGGCATATTGTATACGTTATTTTCCTAAAAATCTGTCCACATAAATTAATAAAAAAAAAGGCTTTTATTGATGTGGACATTTACTATGGAAAGCCAACGGGGTCAAAATTCTTACTTCGTAACTTGTCAATTTGTAACTTATAACTGTGTGATTGCAAATTTGTATACTAATGTTTTATAACTTTTTGATTCGTAAATTGTCAATTTGTACAAAAATGTAACTTGTAACTGTGTGATTTGTCAATTTGTATATTGATGTTTTGTAACTTGTCTATTCATTAAATGTCGATATGTACATTTTTGTAAATTGTCAATTTGGATATTGATGTTTTGTAACCTGTCGATTCGTAAATTGTAAATTGTATATTGATGTTTTGTAACTTGTCGATTCGTAAATTGAGGGAGGTTAGGAGGGGTTCTGATCCCGAAATCCCGGGCTTACAAACAGAAAATCCCGAAGTCCCGAAATTCGAAAAAAAAAGAATTCCCGGATCCCGAAAGGGTCAATCCCGAAATCCCGAGCTTAAAAACACCCGATCCCGGAGTCCCGATGAAGGTCCTATCACCCCTCTAAATTGTCAATTTGTATATTGATGTTTTGTAACTTGTCGATTCGTAAATTGTCAATTTGTATATTGATGTTTTGTAACTTGTCGATTCGTAAATTGTCCATTTGTATATTGATGTTTTGTAACTTGTCGATTCGTAAATTGTCAATTTGTATATTGATGTTTTGTAACTTGTCGATTCGTAAATTGTCCATTTGTATATTGATGTTTTGTAACTTGTCGATTCGTAAATTGTCAATTTGTATATATAATTGATGTTTTGTAACTTGTAACATGTCGATTCGTTAAATGTCAATGTGTGAAATGTCATCGTTGTATTATGCTAACCAGGCGCGGATCCATCCATTTTAAAAAGGGGCGGGTTCCCAACCCAGAGTAAAAAAGGGGGGGGGGTCCAACTATATGCTCCCATTCAAATGCATTGATCGGCCAAAAAAAAGGGGGGTTCCAACCCCCGGACATCCCCCCCCCCCCACCCCCTCTGGATCCGCCACTGCTAACGATAATTATGACGACAGATGGCGCTCGGTTTCTTCTTCGTTGTATATTATAAGCCACCTTTAAATAGGAGAACCTGCATATGAAATATATATACCTTAGCAATTTCAATCAATTAATTACAGCAAATGCGTCTGAAAGAAAGCAAAACAAAAAAATGTAAGTTTACAGGATCCCAGTTTTATTTTGCATACTGACGTGGAGTTTTATTCGAGAACAGAAACTATATAAAAATGCATCCCGACTAATACAGTCCCAGGCTCGACGTAATCTATCTCTCCTAATGGCAAGAATAATAAAAATTAGGTCGTTGGTCAGTGGAATATAACGACTGGATTATTCAGGTATATACAATAAGAAGATGTGGTAAGTTTGCATAATACTTGATGTCTACCATTATTCTTTATTATAGATAACAGATCCGCAAGTGATGTTTAATACGTTGATTACGGTTTTTGCGTTTACCATGAGACTTATTATTTCTATTAAAGTCGTTTATCAACAATATAAATGACATCGATAGAAGTTTTAGATATGTTCCCTTGCCCTAATATTTTGTCATTGAGACCGAGAGGATTAGCTTTTTGAAGTCTTTTTATCCAAAACAATTTGCGAACTTCGCGTGATTTTTTTTAAATTGCTTGTGTAATTCTCCTGGTTGTTTCTTAACGGTTTCGAGGGGCTGGAATTTAAAAACCACGATCCTAGCCGGACACTATACCTACCGTGCAAACGATAACCACTGAGTAACAGGCTCCCGTAACCCTAATTAACAGTGTTACAAAGTTTTTTTTAGTATTTTTAGTTAACCGTATGATTAATGAGGGTGTGGATTGGGTTTACAGAATAAAAAAGAGAATAGACAACCCAAAGTGAAGCGAAAAAGGACAACACAGATGAAAAAAAATATAGAGAATAATAGGGTGCTTGATTATAAGCAATAACTGCAAAAGTTAAAGAATAGGATAAACATGTACTGATAACAGAAAGAAAAAAAAACAATGTTCAGAATACAGTTGTCAAATAATAACAGTCTGAGAGTAGATTTTAATTTTTTCAATCAAACAGACTTCTGAGTAACTGGCAAACCACAGAATAAACATGTAATGTGAATTGAAAATTATATTTTACGAGTTTCTTATACTATGTTCCATATTTTGTCTTTTTTTTTTAAGAGAGCCGGATTTATATAAGTTCTTCTTGTCCCGAATGCGAATATTTCTATTGTATAATTGTATTTTGTGCACTTTTGAAAAATAAGATATTGTTTAAACTAAATAATTATACGATTTGGTAGTCGTTCAGTTGCAAATATTACATGCACATTCTAGAAAGAAACATAAAATCTATATATCAGGTGTACGTCCATAAAAGGTAATTGCACCGGTTATGTCGTATTTAAGATTTTGATTGGTATATATATATACAATACAATACAATACAATATTTTATTAACGTCTCACCTATATGTTGTAAAAACACCTTTTAAAAACAATAATTCACGTATTTTCACAAATTAAAATGAATGTCCGTTTTTAACTATAACTTGTCCGTAGGCTACATTTGTTCTCGAATTGGTGAAAGTAAATTGATCAACAATTATTAAGACTGTGGTCAAATGAATATGGTGAGTAGTTTTTCAGTTCCGAGGGTGTGTCCTGTTTGTGGGTTTTCATTGGTTTAATGAATGCTTTTCCAAGATTTTGACCAGAAGATAACTTCCCGTCGGACAATTTTAAAGAAGCAAAATATATGATGTTTCATTTGAAACTATTCTAAAGACCACATGTACAAGGTAGATATCTACTCTTCATATTTCTCGAGATCATTATAATAGTTTTATGAATAAGAATAAGAATTGTGTTAGTTTAAAATCTAAACTATGATATTGTTCTTACGACAATAAACAATACATGCAGCATTGGAAAAAAGAAAACGTTAATATTTACTACAATTATTTTTGACAACATACCTCCTCCAGTGGCGTATCCAGGGGAAGGGTCCTGGGGATTGGGACCCACTTTTTGGAACGATCAATGTCGTTGTAGCTCTTCCGGTAAAATATTTTTAAAAAAGCCAATAGCCTACATGTATATTAAAGAAACACTTGTATACTTTTATTACTCTGAGCCAATGCAGTCAACTTAACTTTGTTGTAACAAGTATATCGCTATTTTTAAAGTGGCACCAACTGAACAATATGTATTCATTTATAAAGATAGCATACCTCTTCCCGAAATAGAAGAAACCCCCCCGCCCCCCCCCCCCCCCCCCAAAAAAAAACAGAGAGGAGGTGATGAAATAAGAGCAAAGGTTACATTAATTGCCAAAGAGTGCCTTACATTTTATTATATTATCAATATTTGCCTATTCTGAGCCCCCGTTTTGAAAATCCTGTATCCTGGTTACCAACTATCTCCCACAGTGGTTCATACTAGATTTACCTGCCCTAAACCCTCATTTTCTCTAATTGTTTGACAAGTTTCTAGATTTTAAGACTTTTTTCAATTTATTTGATCGTCCTGAATATATATGTAGTTTTAACAACAACATTAACGGTACCAATTTTCTGCACCAGATGCACAGTTCGGCAATTAATGATTCTTCAGTGAGGCTCGTGGCCAAAATATTTAAAATTCAAAGGTTATATTAAAGATGAAGAACTATAATCCAAAAGGTCCAAAAAGTATGGCCAAATCCGTGAAAGGAATCAGAGCTTTGCATGAGGGAGATAGTTCCTCAATTTATAATTTCTAACATTTTGTAACAGCAAATTTTAATAACACAAAAAATTGGCAGTTTCATGTCAGTACCGATGTACTGGCTACTGGGCTAGTGATACCCTCGGGGACTAACAGTCCATCAGCAGAGGCATCGACCCAGTGGTAGTAATATCATTAAAGGTACCAATTTTCCTGCACCAGATGCTTATGTCTCTTCATTGATGCTTGTGGCCAACATATTTGCAATCCAAAGCTTATATAAAAGATGAAGAGCTATAATCCAAAAAGGTCCAAAAAGCAAGTGTCTGACGTGACAGAAAGTCAGCAAAAAATAATCAATTAATATGATACTGGTCATTAATGAATTCATATCGAGTGTTCTTTTGACAGAGATCATGGTCAAAGCTACCAGTAGATGCTATCTATTCGAAGTTTTAGAGCAAATTTCCTAATGCTTGTAGAGTAAGACTTTGGTTATCTTGCTTGCTTTGTTTTTATATTGTACACTTGTATATGAGATGATGTCCAATTAGATATATATATGATATATAAAGGTCTAACTATGCCTATCTATATTGTTTGCAGATGTCAATCTTAATTACAATACTTAAGTAATTCTTTATACAAACAAAGCAACCAAACTTAATCAAAGTCTTACTCGACAAGCATTAGGAAATTAGCTTTAACGTCCCCGCGCATTCACTTATTCTAAGTTCTTGTTTTTTCTTACGATACTGTATACATGTATATATTTTGACCATTAGCACACATTATTTTTTCATATAGACTGCAATAGCTCTTAAAGTAAATTTACTAAAATTTAAGCAGATTCTAATAGTTTACTTTTACAAATTGTGACTTGGATGGAGAGCTGTCTCATTGGCACTCATACCACATCTTTTTATATCTATCTAGATTTCTTTTCTTTCGATTTGAGACCCAAATTATACCAACGCACATATACGGTACATTACTGAGTCAGATTTTTCCTGTCATTTGAAAATATTATTTCGAAAAGGAGCTCCATACCCTATTAGTATTTATAGCTTATTTTGTTTTTAAACTAATGCTCTTCTGATTCATAGTATAAAAAAAAAGAAGATGTGGTATGATTGCCAATGAAACAACTGCCCACAAGAGACCAAAATGACACAGAAATTAACAACAATAGGTCACCGTACGGCATTCAACAATGAACAAAACCCATACCGCATAGTCAGCTATAAAAGACCTCGAAATGATAATACAAAACTATTCAAACGAAAGAACTGACGGTCTAATTTATGTACAAAAAAAATGAACGAAAAACAAATATGTAACACATGAACAATTCAAACCATAAACAATGAATTGCAGGCTCCTGCTGACTTGGGACAGGCACATACATACATAAGGTGGCGAGGGTAGACATGTTAGCGGAATCCCAACCCTCCCCTAACCTATAGTATCAATTTTGAATTGTATTTCATTTCAAGTTCACCTAAGTACATCCTTAAGCTTCGATAGAAAAAAAATACTACATCTCATGTCTTTATGTCAGTATTCTTTTTTCAGCTACAGACCAAAAGGACAGGAACAAAGACAAGGAAAACAGCATTCTAGAATCTAAAACAGACGAAAATTGGTTAATATCAAGGATTTGTATAATCTCACAAGACAGACGAAAATTGCTAAATGCAAAGGTAAGAAATTGTTTTCATTCTATTTTTTTTTAAATGATAAAAGTTTATGGTTTTATAAATAGTCGAACTCCCAAGGATGAAGAGGGAATAGAAATATGGTCACCTTTGCAATAGAGGAGCGTCCGTTTGGTTGTCCCTATCCAATATACACTCATTTTCCTCCCCAATCCCAGGAAGTCCATATGTTTCTTCTTTCATCCTGGACAGCCTCTACAAAAGGACCAACCTACTGTTGTTTTTTTGTGTGTTCTGGTCCTTAGCATGCATGACATATTTGTGTTGTTTTTGTGGTTTAACATTGGACACTTTAATATGCAAAACACTCATTTTGCAAATTTGACGCCACCCTTACTTAAGGATACGGGGTCATATACATAACCAAAATATGCACATTTTAATGGGATTCATTAAATACGAAGTTTTTAATCTCTAGAATAAAAAGTTGATATGGAATTTGTATTTAAATAAAACATGGGATTTTGCATTTTCCCATGGGATTATTTATTATCCCATGGATTCTTTTAAAAATGCGATTTTGTATAATCCCATTGTATGTTACATCATCCTATAGGATACCATGGCCATGTGACATTTAAACTCCCATGAGATTTAATTTATTCCATACGACAAATTAAATTATATGCGTCGAATAAAAATCCATGGCACAAATATAAAGACCCATGGAACAAAATGAAATCCAATGAGATTCAATTATAAAAAAAAAACCAGTTATGTGTATGTTTAAATGAATTACTTGTGCGAGTAAACTGTTATAAGTTTATCAAATAGTTAAAGTAGATTAAACTATAATATAAAAAAAAAGGTTTGAAGGATTTGATTTGTAGTCAATGAAATACATGTAAAGTCCTTTAATTTGAATAAAATGATGACATGTCACATGCATGTGTTATATATCTCATACACTAATCTATAAGCAATAAGTCAACCATATAAGGTGTATGGAAATTTTTATCGTATCTATTTGGCCGGTTTCATTTGACCTTGACTTCTATTCCCTATTTTTGTTTTTGTGGTTATACACTGGAAACTTTAATTTGCACAACACTCATTTGCAAATCCGCTGTCTCCCTTATTGCAAGATACGGGGTTATATAAATAACCAAAATGTGCACAATAAAATTGGAGTCATTAAATGCAAACTTTTAAATCTTTAGACTAAAAAGTTGATATGGAATTTGTCTTAAAATCATGGGATGTTGCATAATCCCATTTGATTTTACATCATCCCATAGGATATCATGGCTATGTGATATTTGTAGTTCCGTGGGATTTAATTTATCCCATGGGATAAAAAAAATCGCATGGGATAAATCGAATTATATTCGTCGAATAAAAATCCATGAATGGCACAAATAAAATCCCATGGAACAAAATCAAATCCAATGGGATTCAAATTATAAATATACATTTATGTGTATGTTTAAATGAATTATGTATGCGAGTTAACTGTTATAAGTTTATAAAATAGTCAATGTAGATTAAGGTAGTTTGCTTATCAGTTTCAAAATAATTAGTTTTTCAAACCACTAGTTTATATTGATAGGGGATAAACAAAGGAATCAAAAGAGCAAAAAAAAAATATATATCGATCAATGTGTTTGTTTTCGAGATATAAGCCATTGAAATGTTGGCGGGAAAATGTTCTCTCTTGACTTATAGCTTTATCATTGACAGGTTTAAGCTCTCAACAACTATTAAAAAATAGATATAATTCTATAAGACTTCACAGATGGCTTATCATTATACATATAAAAGATTTATAGAAAAAAAATGGGGGTCAACGGGCAATTTTTTAAGGCATTCAGATGGATAAAACCCCAGAGGATTCCATAAATCTGACAAAAATTCAAAATTATGACCAGCGAACATCCTTAAACTGTTATAAAAAGTTTTGAAATATTTTATTTGCAGTCAATGAAGTAAAATCCTTTAATTTGAATAAAATGCTGACATGTCACATGCATGTGTTATATATCTCAGATACTATAAGCAATAAGTTATCCATATATGGTGTATGGCAATATTGTATCGTATTTATCTGGCCAGTTTCATTTGACCTTGACCTCTATTTCATATTTCATTGAACAATGTTTTGTCTATGTGGTTTTATATTACACTGGACACTCTTATTTGCAAAATAATCATTTGCAAATCCGCCGCCGCCCTTACTTAAATATACGGGATTATATAAATAACCAAAATGTGCACAATAAGATGGGATTCATTAAACACGAAGTTTTACATCTCTAGACTAAACAGTTGATATGGAATTTGTATTAAAAAACATGGGATTTTGTATATTTCCATTTGAATTTACATCATCCCATACGATATCATGGCAAAGTGATATGTGTAGTCCCATGGGATTTGCTTTATCCCATGAACAGAAAAAAACCATGGGACAAATAAATTATATGCGTCGAATAAAAATCTATGAATGGCACAAATCAAATTCCATGGAACAAAATAAAATCCAATGGAGTTCAAATTATAGATATACAGTTATGTGTATGTTAAAATCAATTATGTATGCGAGTTAACTGTTATAAGTTTATAAAATAGTTACTAGTAATGTAGATTAAACTATGATAAAAATGTTTGAATGATTTTATTTGTAGTCAATGAAATAAAATCCTTTAATTTGAATAACATGATGACATGTCACATGTTTGTGTTATATATCTCAGATACTTAAGCAATTAGGCACCCATATTTGGTATATGGAAATATTGTATCGTATCTATCTGGCCGGTTTCATTTGACCTTGACCCACATTCATATTTCTTGTTTTTGTGGTTTTGCACTGGACACTTTAGTTTGCAAACCACTCACTTGCAAATTATCCGTCGCTGCCTTTTCTTTAAGACAAGCGGTTATATGAATAACCAAAATGTGCACAATAAATAAGGATTCATTAAATACATAGTCTTAATTCTCTAGACTGTAAAGTTGATATGGAATTTGAATTAAAACAAACATTTGATTTTGCATATTCTTATTGGATTCTGGATATTCCAATGATATTCTGCATAGATCCATTGGATTTTACATTTATTCCATTATTTAAAATAGCTTTATTATTTTACATCTGTTATTTCAAGGTCTTTTGGTTTAGGTTTGTCTCATTTTTCAAAGCTGTACAGTAAACTATTTTTAACGTCATCATTTGGTCTCTAGTGGAGAATAGCCTCATTGGTAATGATGTATGAAAAGCTGTACCCTAAGCCATATTGACAAATATGATGCATATATTCTCAATCACTTATATGTGAAGGTAAATTGTTACTCAATGTATGATACCAGAACACTAAGTACATTATTAAAACCATACACTAGGTATATTAGTAAAACAATACACTAGTTTTATTCTTATAGCATATAATTAGGTTCATTCTAAATAGCAGACCACTAGATATATTATAACAGCAATACACTAGCTTCATATTTATGCTGATGTATCCCTTCTTAATCACATGTATGAGAAGGTTACTTGCCAATGTTTTTATACCCCTTCCAAATTTATTTCTCCATGTTTTATGCCTCAAATTGCAAGTAGGGGGGGGGGGGGGGGTGGGGGTGAAATTACACTGTAAATTTGGGTCCAGAATTTTAAAGGAAAGAAGTGATTTGGTACAGCTAAAAAAAGGTTAAAAATTAGCACTTCGGAAGCTGTCAAAAGATTTCAAGACGCCCTAAACATAAAATTGTACATATTTTGAGTTAGAGCCGATAGAGTTGTCTATAATTTTGATATAATTTGGCCCAAAAGTAGTACAACACACTGTAAAAATTTCATTGAGAAAGCGCAGGTGGGATTTTTTTAATATTCATTTATGTTCTAAAAGAAATGCACTACGACCTCCTCGGACCTTCTTATAGCAAAGCATTAAGTCCAATTTTATAGCAGAACACTAGGTACATTATAAGAACTTTACACTAGGTCAATTTTAATAGCATAACATTAGGAATAATTTTAATAGCATAACATTAGGAATAATTGTATAGCAGAACACTAGGTAAATATTTAGAGTGAAACACTCAAGCCAATTTTAAAGCATAAAGTTAAGTCCATTCTTATAGCATAGCATTAGGTCCATTCCCATAACCAATGACTAGGTCCATTAGTATAGCAATACACTAGGTTCATTCTTAAAGCAAAGCATTATGCTGATTCTTATAGCCGAACACTAAGTCGTGCATTCTTATTGCATATCAATAGGTCCATTATTTAAACCAGACCACTATGAACACAACTACAATTATACATGGGATCAATTATCGAAATACTTTTTAAGTACTAGGACTCAATCAGGTGAATGAAAAGCTGTACAATTACTCAATAAAATGTAGAATAGACTGGAACCATATTCTGATATGTTTGCAAAGCTGTGCCTTTACTCAAACAGATACATATGAGACAAGCTTGGGATCTCTAGCAGATGTATGAGAAAGCTTCACCCTATGCCATACAGACACATATAATGTATCCCTTTTTAATCACATGTATCAGAAGGTGTATTCTTACTCAAAGCTTAATAGCAAACCAATGGGTACATTTTGATAGCAATAAACTAGGTCCATTCTTATAGCAAAGCATTAAGTTTAATTGTATAGCAGAACACTAGGTACATTATAAGAGCTTTACACTAGGTCAATTTTAATAGCATAACATTAGGAATATTGTATAGGAGAACACTAGGTACATATTTAGAGTGAAACATTAAAGCCAATTTTAAAGCATAAAGTTAAGTCCATTCTTATACCATAGCATTAGGTCCATTCTCATAGCCAATGACTAGGTCCATTAGAATAGCAATACACTAGGTTCATTCTTAAAGCAAAGCATTATGCTGATTCTTATAGCCGAACACTAAGTCGTCCATTCTTATTGCATATCAATAGGTCCATTATTTAAACCAGACCACTATGAACATTACTACAATTATACATGGGATTAATTATCGAAATACTTTTTAAGTACTAGGACTCAATCAGGTGAATGAGAAGCTGTACAATTACTCAATAAAATGTAGATTAGACTGGAACCATATTCTGATATGTTTGCAAAGCTGTGCCCTTACTTAAACAGATACATATGAGACAAGCTTGGGATCTCTAGCAGATGTATGAGAAAGCTTCACCCTAAGCCATACAGACACACATAATGTATCCCTTCTTAATCACATGTATCAGAAGGTGTATTCTTACTCAAAGCTTAATAGCAAACCAATGGGTACATTTTGATAGCAATAAACTAGGTCCATTCTTATAGCAAAGCATTAAGTCTAATTGTATAGCAGAATACTAGGTACATTATAAGAGCTTTACACTAGGTCAATTTTAATAGCATAACATTAGGAATAATTGTATAGCAGAACACTAGGTACATATTTAGAGTGAAACATTAAAGCCAATTTCAAAGCATAAAGTTAAGTCCATTCTTTTAGCACAACACTACGAAAGTCCTTTCTTATAGCATAGCATTAGGTCCATTTCCATATACAAAGACTAGGTCCATTAGTATAGCAATACACTAGGTTCATTCTTAAAGCAAAGCATTATGCTGATTCTTATAGCAGAACACTAAGTCGTCCATTCTTATTGCATATCAAAAGGTCTATTATTTAAACAAGACCACTATGAACATTACTACAATTATACATGGGATCAATTATCGAAATACTTTTTAAGTACTAGGACTCAATCAGGTGAATGAGAAGCTGTACAATTACTCAATAAAATATAGATTAGACTGGAACCATATTCTGATATGTTTGCAAAGCTGTGCCCTTACTCAAACAGATGCATATGAGACAAGCTTGGGATCTCTAGCAGATGTATGAGAAAGCTTCACCCTAAGCCATACAGACACATATGATGTATCCCTTCTTAATCACATGTATGAGAAGGTGTATTCTTCTTCAAAGCGTAATAGCGATCCAATGGGTACATTTTGATAGCAATAAACTAGGTCCATTCTTATAGCAAAGCATTAAGTCTAATTGTAAAGCAGAACACTAGGTACATTATAAGAGCTTTACACTAGGTCAATTTTAATAGCATAACATTAGGAATAATTGTATAGCAGAACACTAGGTACATATTTAGAGTGAAACATTAAAGCCATTTTCAAAGCATAAAGTTAAGTCCATTCTTATAGCATAGCATTAAGTCCATTCCCATAGCCAATGACTAGGTCTATTAGTATAGCAATACACTAGGTTCATTCTTAAAGCAAAGCATTATGCTGATTCTTATAACAGAACACTAAGTCGTCCATTCTTATTGCATATCAATAGGTCCATTATTTAAACCAGACCACTATGAACATTACTACAATTATACATGGGATCAATTATCGAAATACTTTTTAAGTACTAGGACTCAATCAGGTGCATGAGAAGCTGTACAATTACTCAATAAAATGTAGATTAGACTGGAACCATATTCTGATATGTTTGCAAAGCTATGCCCTTACTCAAACAGATGCATATGAGACAAGCTTGGGATCTCTAGCAGATGTACGAGAAAGCTTCACCCTAAGCCATACAGACACATATGATGTATCCCTTCTTAATCACATGTATGAGAAGGTGTATTCTTACTCAAATCTTAATAGCGAACCAATGGGTACATTTTTATAGCAAAGCATTAAATCATATTGTATAGCAGAACACTAGGTACATTATAAAAGCTTTACACTAGGTCAATTTTAATAGCATAACATTAGGAATAATTGTATAGCAGAACACTAGGTACATATTTAAAGTGAAACATTAAAGCCAATTTTAAAGCATAAAGTTAAGTCCATTCTTATAGCACAACACTAAGAAAGTCCATTCTTATAGCATAGTATTATGTCCATTCCCATAGCCAATAACTAGGTCCATTAGTATAGCAATACACTAGGTTCATTCTTAAAGCAAAGCATTGTGCTGATTCTTATAGCAGAACACTAAGTCGTCCATTCTTATTGCATATCAATAGGTCCATTATTTAAACCAGACCACTATGAACACAACTACAATTATACATGGGATCAATTATCGAAATACTTTTAAAGTACTAGGACTCAATCAGGTGAATGAGAAGCTGTACAATTACTCAATAAAATGTAGATTAGACTGGAACCATATTCTGATATGTTTGCAAAGCTGTGCCCTCTCTCAAACAGATGCATATGAGACAAGCTTGGGATCTCTAGCAGATGTATGAGAAAGCTCCACCCAAAGCCATACAGACACATATGATGTATCCCTTCTTAATCACATGTATGAGCAGGTGTATTCTTACTCAAAGCTTAATAGCGAACTAATGGGTACATTTTTTATAGCAATAAACTAGGTCCATTCTTATAGCAAAGCATTAAGTCTAATCGTATATCAGAACACTAGGTACATTATAAGAGCTTTACACTAGGTCAATTTTAATAGCATAACATTAGGAATAATTGTATAGCAGAACACTATATACATATTTAGAGTGAAACATTAAAGCCAATTTTAAAGCATAAAGTTAAGTCCATTCTTATAGCACAACACTAAGAAAGTCCATTCTTATAGCATAGCATTAGGTCCATTCCCATAGCCAATGACTAGGTCCATTAGTATAGCAATACACTAGGTTCATTCTTAAAGCAAAGCATTATGCTGATTCTTATAGCCGAACACTAAGTCGTCCATTCTTATTGCATATAAATAGGTCCATTATTTAAACCAGACCACTATGAACATTACTACAATTATATATGGGATCAATTATCGAAATACTTTTTAAGTACTAGGACTCAATCAGGTAAATGAGAAGCTGTACAATTAATCAATAAAATGTAGATTAGACTGGAACCATATTCTGATATGTTTGCAAAGCTATGCCCTTACTCAAACAGATGCATATGAGACAAGCTTGGGATCTCTAGCAGATGTACGAGAAAGCTTCACCCTAAGCCATACAGACACATATGATGTATCCCTTCTTAATCACATGTATGAGAAGGTGTATTCTTACTCAAAGCTTAATAGCGAACCAATCGGTACATTTTTATAGCAATAAACTAGGTCCATTCTTATAGCAAAGCATTAAGTTTAATTGTATAGCAGAACACTAGGTACATTATAAGAGCTTTACACTAGGTCAATTTTAATAGCATAACATTAGGAATAATTGTATAGCAGAACACTAGGTACATATTTAGAGTGAAACATTAAAGCCAATTTTAAAGCATAAAGTTAAGTCCATTCTTATAGCACAACACTAAGAAAGTCCATTCTTATAGCATAGTATTAGGTCCATTCCCATAGCCAATGACTAGGTCCATTAGTATAGCAATACACTAGGTTCATTCTTAAAGCAAAGAATTATTCTGATTCTTATAGCAGAACACTAAGTCGTCCATTCTTATTGCATATCAATAGGTCCATTATTTAAACCAGACCACTATGAACATTACTACAATTATACATGGGATCAATTATCGAAATACTTTTTAAGTACTAGGACTCAATCAGGTGAATGAGAAGCTGTACAATTACTCAATAAAATGTAGATTAGACTGGAACCATATTCTGATATGTTTGCAAAGCTGTGCCCTCTCTCAAACAGATGCATATGAGACAAGCTTGGGATCTCTAGCAGATGTATGAGAAAGCTCCAACCTAAGCCATACAGACACATATGATGTATCCCTTCTTAATCACATGTATGAGAAGGTGTATTCTTACTCAAAGCTTAATAGCGAACCAATGGGTACATTTTTATAGCAAAGCATTAAATCTTATTGTATAGCAGAACACTAGGTACATTATAAGAGCTTTACACTAGGTCAATTTTAATAGCATACCATTAGGAATAATTGTATAGCAGAACACTAGGTACATATTTAAAGTGAAACATTAAAGCCAATTTTAAAGCATAAAGTTAAGTCCATTCTTATAGCACAACACTAAGAAAGTCCATTCTTATAGCATAGTATTATGTCCATTCCCATAGCCAATAACTAGGTCCATTAGTATAGCAATACACTAGGTTCATTCTTAAAGCAAAGCATTGTGCTGATTCTTATAGCAGAACACTAAGTCGTCCATTCTTATTGCATATCAATAGGTCCATTATTTAAACCAGACCACTATGAACACAACTACAATTATACATGGGATCAATTATCGAAATACTTTTAAAGTACTAGGACTCAATCAGGTGAATGAGAAGCTGTACAATTACTCAATAAAATGTAGATTAGACTGGAACCATATTCTGATATGTTTGCAAAGCTGTGCCCTCTCTCAAACAGATGCATATGAGACAAGCTTGGGATCTCTAGCAGATGTATGAGAAAGCTCCACCCAAAGCCATACAGACACATATGATGTATCCCTTCTTAATCACATGTATGAGCAGGTGTATTCTTACTCAAAGCTTAATAGCGAACTAATGGGTACATTTTTTATAGCAATAAACTAGGTCCATTCTTATAGCAAAGCATTAAGTCTAATCGTATATCAGAACACTAGGTACATTATAAGAGCTTTACACTAGGTCAATTTTAATAGCATAACATTAGGAATAATTGTATAGCAGAACACTATATACATATTTAGAGTGAAACATTAAAGCCAATTTTAAAGCATAAAGTTAAGTCCATTCTTATAGCACAACACTAAGAAAGTCCATTCTTATAGCATAGCATTAGGTCCATTCCCATAGCCAATGACTAGGTCCATTAGTATAGCAATACACTAGGTTCATTCTTAAAGCAAAGCATTATGCTGATTCTTATAGCCGAACACTAAGTCGTCCATTCTTATTGCATATAAATAGGTCCATTATTTAAACCAGACCACTATGAACATTACTACAATTATATATGGGATCAATTATCGAAATACTTTTTAAGTACTAGGACTCAATCAGGTAAATGAGAAGCTGTACAATTAATCAATAAAATGTAGATTAGACTGGAACCATATTCTGATATGTTTGCAAAGCTATGCCCTTACTCAAACAGATGCATATGAGACAAGCTTGGGATCTCTAGCAGATGTATGAGAAAGCTTCACCCTAAGCCATACAGACACATATGATGTATCCCTTCTTAATCACATGTATGAGAAGGTGTATTCTTACTCAAAGCTTAATAGCGAACCAATCGGTACATTTTTATAGCAATAAACTAGGTCCATTCTTATAGCAAAGCATTAAGTTTAATTGTATAGCAGAACACTAGGTACATTATAAGAGCTTTACACTAGGTCAATTTTAATAGCATAACATTAGGAATAATTGTATAGCAGAACACTAGGTACATATTTAGAGTGAAACATTAAAGCCAATTTTAAAGCATAAAGTTAAGTCCATTCTTATAGCACAACACTAAGAAAGTCCATTCTTATAGCATAGTATTAGGTCCATTCCCATAGCCAATGACTAGGTCCATTAGTATAGCAATACACTAGGTTCATTCTTAAAGCAAAGAATTATTCTGATTCTTATAGCAGAACACTAAGTCGTCCATTCTTATTGCATATCAATAGGTCCATTATTTAAACCAGACCACTATGAACATTACTACAATTATACATGGGATCAATTATCGAAATACTTTTTAAGTACTAGGACTCAATCAGGTGAATGAGAAGCTGTACAATTACTCAATAAAATGTAGATTAGACTGGAACCATATTCTGATATGTTTGCAAAGCTGTGCCCTCTCTCAAACAGATGCATATGAGACAAGCTTGGGATCTCTAGCAGATGTATGAGAAAGCTCCACCCTAAGCCATACAGACACATATGATGTATCCCTTCTTAATCACATGTATGAGAAGGTGTATTCTTACTCAAAGCTTAATAGCGAACCAATGGGTACATTTTTATAGCAAAGCATTAAATCTTATTGTATAGCAGAACACTAGGTACATTATAAGAGCTTTACACTAGGTCAATTTTAATAGCATACCATTAGGAATAATTGTATAGCAGAACACTAGGTACATATTTAAAGTGAAACATTAAAGCCAATTTTAAAGCATAAAGTTAAGTCCATTCTTATAGCACAACACTAAGAAAGTCCATTCTTATAGCATAGTATTATGTCCATTCCCATAGCCAATAACTAGGTCCATTAGTATAGCAATACACTAGGTTCATTCTTAAAGCAAAGCATTGTGCTGATTCTTATAGCAGAACACTAAGTCGTCCATTCTTATTGCATATCAATAGGTCCATTATTTAAACCAGACCACTATGAACACAACTACAATTATACATGGGATCAATTATCGAAATACTTTTAAAGTACTAGGACTCAATCAGGTGAATGAGAAGCTGTACAATTACTCAATAAAATGTAGATTAGACTGGAACCATATTCTGATATGTTTGCAAAGCTGTGCCCTCTCTCAAACAGATGCATATGAGACAAGCTTGGGATCTCTAGCAGATGTATGAGAAAGCTCCACCCAAAGCCATACAGACACATATGATGTATCCCTTCTTAATCACATGTATGAGCAGGTGTATTCTTACTCAAAGCTTAATAGCGAACTAATGGGTACATTTTTTATAGCAATAAACTAGGTCCATTCTTATAGCAAAGCATTAAGTCTAATCGTATATCAGAACACTAGGTACATTATAAGAGCTTTACACTAGGTCAATTCTAATAGCATAACATTAGGAATAATTGTATAGCAGAACACTATATACATATTTACAGTGAAACATTAAAGCCAATTTTAAAGCATAAAGTTAAGTCCATTCTTATAGCACAACACTAAGAAAGTCCATTCTTATAGCATAGCATTAGGTCCATTCCCATAGCCAATGACTAGGTCCATTAGTATAGCAATACACTAGGTTCATTCTTAAAGGAAAGCATTATGCTGATTCTTATAGCAGAAAACTAAGTCGTCCATTCTTATTGCATATCAATAGGTCCATTATTTAAACCAGACCACTATGAACATTACTACAATTATACATGGGATCAATTATCGCAATACTTTTTAAGTACTAGGACTCAATTAGGTGAATGAGAAGCTGTACAATTACTCAATAAAATGTAGATTAGACTGGAACCATATTCTGATATGTTTGCAAAGCTATGCCCTTACTCAAACAGATGCATATGAGACAAGCTTGGGATCTCTAGCAGATGTATGAGAAAGCTTCACCCTAAGCCATACAGACACATATGATGTATCCCTTCTTAATCACATGTATGAGAAGGTGTATTCTTACTCAAAGCTTAATAGCGAACCAATCGGTACATTTTTATAGCAATAAACTAGGTCCATTCTTATAGCAAAGCATTAAGTTTAATTGCATAGCAGAACACTAGGTACATTATAAGAGCTTTACACTAGGTCAATTTTAATAGCATAACATTAGGAATAATTGTATAGCAGAACACTAGGTACATATTTAGAGTGAAACATTAAAGCCAATTTTAAAGCATAAAGTTAAGTCCATTCTTATAGCACAACACTAAGAAAGTCCATTCTTATAGCATAGTATTAGGTCCATTCCCATAGCCAATGACTAGGTCCATTAGTATAGCAATACACTAGGTTCATTCTTAAAGCAAAGAATTATTCTGATTCTTATAGCAGAACACTAAGTCGTCCATTCTTATTGCATATCAATAGGTCCATTATTTAAACCAGACCACTATGAACATTACTACAATTATACATGGGATCAATTATCGAAATACTTTTTAAGTACTAGGACTCAATCAGGTGAATGAGAAGCTGTACAATTACTCAATAAAATGTAGATTAGACTGGAACCATATTCTGATATGTTTGCAAAGCTGTGCCCTCTCTCAAACAGATGCATATGAGACAAGCTTGGGATCTCTAGCAGATGTATGAGAAAGCTCCACCCTAAGCCATACAGACACATATGATGTATCCCTTCTTAATCACATGTATGAGAAGGTGTATTCTTACTCAAAGCTTAATAGCGAACCAATGGGTACATTTTTATAGCAAAGCATTAAATCTTATTGTATAGCAGAACACTAGGTACATTATAAGAGCTTTACACTAGGTCAATTTTAATAGCATAACATTAGGAATAATTGTATAGCAGAACACTAGGTACATATTTAAAGTGAAACATTAAAGCCAATTTTAAAGCATAAAGTTAAGTCCATTCTTATAGCACAACACTAAGAAAGTCCATTCTTATAGCATAGTATTAGGTCCATTCCCATAGCCAATGACTAGGTCCATTAGTATAGCAATACACTAGGTTCATTCTTAAAGCAAAGCATTGTGCTGATTCTTATAGCAGACCACTAAGTCGTCCATTCTTATTGCATATCAATAGGTCCATTATTTAAACCAGACCACTATGAACACAACTACAATTATACATGGGATCAATTATCGAAATACTTTTAAAGTACTAGGACTCAATCAGGTGAATGAGAAGCTGTACAATTACTCAATAAAATGTAGATTAGACTGGAACCATATTCTGATATGTTTGCAAAGCTGTGCCCTCTCTCAAACAGATGCATATGAGACAAGCTTGGGATCCCTAGAAGATGTATGAGAAAGCTCCACCCTAAGCCATACAGACACATATGATGTATCCCTTCTTAATCACATGTATGAGCAGGTGTATTCTTACTCAAAGCTTAATAGCGAACTAATGGGTACATTTTTTATAGCAATAAACTAGGTCCATTCTTATAGCAAAGCATTAAGTCTAATTGTATAGCAGAACACTAGGTACATTATAAGAGCTTTACACTAGGTCAATTCTAATAGCATAACATTAGGAATAATTGTATAGCAGAACACTATATACATATTTACAGTGAAACATTAAAGCCAATTTTAAAGCATAAAGTTAAGTCCATTCTTATAGCACAACACTAAGAAAGTCCATTCTTATAGCATAGCATTAGGTCCATTCCCATAGCCAATGACTAGGTCCATTAGTATAGCAATACACTAGGTTCATTCTTAAAGGAAAGCATTATGCTGATTCTTATAGCCGAACACTAAGTCGTCCATTCTTATTGCATATAAATAGGTCCATTATTTAAACCAGACCACTATGAACATTACTACAATTATATATGGGATCAATTATCGAAATACTTTTTAAGTACTAGGACTCAATCAGGTAAATGAGAAGCTGTACAATTAATCAATAAAATGTAGATTAGACTGGAACCATATTCTGATATGTTTGCAAAGCTATGCCCTTACTCAAACAGATGCATATGAGACAAGCTTGGGATCTCTAGCAGATGTATGAGAAAGCTTCACCCTAAGCCATACAGACACATATGATGTATCCCTTCTTAATCACATGTATGAGAAGGTGTATTCTTACTCAAAGCTTAATAGCGAACCAATCGGTACATTTTTATAGCAAAGCATTAAATCTTATTGTATAGCAGAACACTAGGTACATTATAAGAGCTTTACACTAGGTCAATTTTAATAGCATACCATTAGGAATAATTGTATAGCAGAACACTAGGTACATATTTAAAGTGAAACATTAAAGCCAATTTTAAAGCATAAAGTTAAGTCCATTCTTATAGCACAACACTAAGAAAGTCCATTCTTATAGCATAGTATTAGGTCCATTCCCATAGCCAATGACTAGGTCCATTAGTATAGCAATACACTAGGTTCATTCTTAAAGCAAACATTGTGCTGATTCTTATAGCAGACCACTAAGTCGTCCATTCTTATTGCATATCAATAGGTCCATTATTTAAACCAGACCACTATGAACACAACTACAATTATACATGGGATCAATTATCGAAATACTTTTAAAGTACTAGGACTCAATCAGGTGAATGAGAAGCTGTACAATTACTCAATAAAATGTAGATTAGACTGGAACCATATTCTGATATGTTTGCAAAGCTGTGCCCTCTCTCAAACAGATGCATATGAGACAAGCTTGGGATCTCTAGAAGATGTATGAGAAAGCTCCACCCTAAGCCATACAGACACATATGATGTATCCCTTCTTAATCACATGTATGAGCAGGTGTATTCTTACTCAAAGCTTAATAGCGAACTAATGGGTACATTTTTTATAGCAATAAACTAGGTCCATTCTTATAGCAAAGCATTAAGTCTAATTGTATAGCAGAACACTAGGTACATTATAAGAGCTTTACACTAGGTCAATTCTAATAGCATAACATTAGGAATAATTGTATAGCAGAACACTATATACATATTTACAGTGAAACATTTTAGCCAATTTTAAAGCATAAAGTTAAGTCCATTCTTATAGCACAACACTAAGAAAGTCCATTCTTATAGCATAGCATTAGGTCCATTCCCATAGCCAATGACTAGGTCCATTAGTATAGCAATACACTAGGTTCATTCTTAAAGGAAAGCATTATGCTGATTCTTATAGCAGAAAACTAAGTCGTCCATTCTTATTGCATATCAATAGGTCCATTATTTAAACCAGACCACTATGAACATTACTACAATTATACATGGGATCAATTATCGAAATACTTTTTAAGTACTAGGACTCAATTAGGTGAATGAGAAGCTGTACAATTACTCAATAAAATGTAGATTAGACTGGAACCATATTCTGATATGTTTGCAAAGCTATGCCCTTACTCAAACAGATGCATATGAGACAAGCTTGGGATCTCTAGCAGATGTATGAGAAAGCTTCACCCTAAGCCATACAGACACATATGATGTATCCCTTCTTAATCACATGTATGAGAAGGTGTATTCTTACTCAAAGCTTAATAGCGAACCAATCGGTACATTTTTATAGCAATAAACTAGGTCCATTCTTATAGCAAAGCATTAAGTTTAATTGTATAGCAGAACACTAGGTACATTATAAGAGCTTTACACTAGGTCAATTTTAATAGCATAACATTAGGAATAATTGTATAGCAGAACACTAGGTACATATTTAGAGTGAAACATTAAAGCCAATTTTAAAGCATAAAGTTAAGTCCATTCTTATAGCACAACACTAAGAAAGTCCATTCTTATAGCATAGTATTAGGTCCATTCCCATAGCCAATGACTAGGTCCATTAGTATAGCAATACACTAGGTTCATTCTTAAAGCAAAGAATTATTCTGATTCTTATAGCAGAACACTAAGTCGTCCATTCTTATTGCATATCAATAGGTCCATTATTTAAACCAGACCACTATGAACATTACTACAATTATACATGGGATCAATTATCGAAATACTTTTTAAGTACTAGGACTCAATCAGGTGAATGAGAAGCTGTACAATTACTCAATAAAATGTAGATTAGACTGGAACCATATTCTGATATGTTTGCAAAGCTGTGCCCTCTCTCAAACAGATGCATATGAGACAAGCTTGGGATCTCTAGCAGATGTATGAGAAAGCTCCACCCTAAGCCATACAGACACATATGATGTATCCCTTCTTAATCACATGTATGAGAAGGTGTATTCTTACTCAAAGCTTAATAGCGAACCAATGGGTACATTTTTATAGCAAAGCATTAAATCTTATTGTATAGCAGAACACTAGGTACATTATAAGAGCTTTACACTAGGTCAATTTTAATAGCATAACATTAGGAATAATTGTATAGCAGAACACTAGGTACATATTTAAAGTGAAACATTAAAGCCAATTTTAAAGCATAAAGTTAAGTCCATTCTTATAGCACAACACTAAGAAAGTCCATTCTTATAGCATAGTATTAGGTCCTTTCCCATAGCCAATGACTAGGTCCATTAGTATAGCAATACACTAGGTTCATTCTTAAAGCAAAGCATTGTGCTGATTCTTATAGCAGACCACTAAGTCGTCCATTCTTATTGCATATCAATAGGTCCATTATTTAAACCAGACCACTATGAACACAACTACAATTATACATGGGATCAATTATCGAAATACTTTTAAAGTACTAGGACTCAATCAGGTGAATGAGAAGCTGTACAATTACTCAATAAAATGTAGATTAGACTGGAACCATATTCTGATATGTTTGCAAAGCTGTGCCCTCTCTCAAACAGATGCATATGAGACAAGCTTGGGATCCCTAGAAGATGTATGAGAAAGCTCCACCCTAAGCCATACAGACACATATGATGTATCCCTTCTTAATCACATGTATGAGCAGGTGTATTCTTACTCAAAGCTTAATAGCGAACTAATGGGTACATTTTTTATAGCAATAAACTAGGTCCATTCTTATAGCAAAGCATTAAGTCTAATTGTATAGCAGAACACTAGGTACATTATAAGAGCTTTACACTAGGTCAATTCTAATAGCATAACATTAGGAATAATTGTATAGCAGAACACTATATACATATTTACAGTGAAACATTAAAGCCAATTTTAAAGCATAAAGTTAAGTCCATTCTTATAGCACAACACTAAGAAAGTCCATTCTTATAGCATAGCATTAGGTCCATTCCCATAGCCAATGACTAGGTCCATTAGTATAGCAATACACTAGGTTCATTCTTAAAGGAAAGCATTATGCTGATTCTTATAGCCGAACACTAAGTCGTCCATTCTTATTGCATATAAATAGGTCCATTATTTAAACCAGACCACTATGAACATTACTACAATTATATATGGGATCAATTATCGAAATACTTTTTAAGTACTAGGACTCAATCAGGTAAATGAGAAGCTGTACAATTAATCAATAAAATGTAGATTAGACTGGAACCATATTCTGATATGTTTGCAAAGCTATGCCCTTACTCAAACAGATGCATATGAGACAAGCTTGGGATCTCTAGCAGATGTATGAGAAAGCTTCACCCTAAGCCATACAGACACATATGATGTATCCCTTCTTAATCACATGTATGAGAAGGTGTATTCTTACTCAAAGCTTAATAGCGAACCAATCGGTACATTTTTATAGCAAAGCATTAAATCTTATTGTATAGCAGAACACTAGGTACATTATTAGAGCTTTACACTAGGTCAATTTTAATAGCATACCATTAGGAATAATTGTATAGCAGAACACTAGGTACATATTTAAAGTGAAACATTAAAGCCAATTTTAAAGCATAAAGTTAAGTCCATTCTTATAGCACAACACTAAGAAAGTCCATTCTTATAGCATAGTATTAGGTCCATTCCCATAGCCAATGACTAGGTCCATTAGTATAGCAATACACTAGGTTCATTCTTAAAGCAAACATTGTGCTGATTCTTATAGCAGACCACTAAGTCGTCCATTCTTATTGCATATCAATAGGTCCATTATTTAAACCAGACCACTATGAACACAACTACAATTATACATGGGATCAATTATCGAAATACTTTTAAAGTACTAGGACTCAATCAGGTGAATGAGAAGCTGTACAATTACTCAATAAAATGTAGATTAGACTGGAACCATATTCTGATATGTTTGCAAAGCTGTGCCCTCTCTCAAACAGATGCATATGAGACAAGCTTGGGATCTCTAGAAGATGTATGAGAAAGCTCCACCCTAAGCCATACAGACACATATGATGTATCCCTTCTTAATCACATGTATGAGCAGGTGTATTCTTACTCAAAGCTTAATAGCGAACTAATGGGTACATTTTTTATAGCAATAAACTAGGTCCATTCTTATAGCAAAGCATTAAGTCTAATTGTATAGCAGAACACTAGGTACATTATAAGAGCTTTACACTAGGTCAATTCTAATAGCATAACATTAGGAATAATTGTATAGCAGAACACTATATACATATTTACAGTGAAACATTTTAGCCAATTTTAAAGCATAAAGTTAAGTCCATTCTTATAGCACAACACTAAGAAAGTCCATTCTTATAGCATAGCATTAGGTCCATTCCCATAGCCAATGACTAGGTCCATTAGTATAGCAATACACTAGGTTCATTCTTAAAGGAAAGCATTATGCTGATTCTTATAGCAGAAAACTAAGTCGTCCATTCTTATTGCATATCAATAGGTCCATTATTTAAACCAGACCACTATGAACATTACTACAATTGTACATGGGATCAATTATCGAAAGACTTTTTAAGTACTAGGACTCAATTAGGTGAATGAGAAGCTGTACAATTACTCAATAAAATGTAGATTAGACTGGAACCATATTCTGATATGTTTGCAAAGCTATGCCCTTACTCAAACAGATGCATATGAGACAAGCTTGGGATCTCTAGCAGATGTATGAGAAAGCTTCACCCTAAGCCATACAGACACATATGATGTATCCCTTCTTAATCACATGTATGAGAAGGTGTATTCTTACTCAAAGCTTAATAGCGAACCAATCGGTACATTTTTATAGCAATAAACTAGGTCCATTCTTATAGCAAAGCATTAAGTTTAATTGTATAGCAGAACACTAGGTACATTATAAGAGCTTTACACTAGGTCAATTTTAATAGCATAACATTAGGAATAATTGTATAGCAGAACACTAGGTACATATTTAGAGTGAAACATTAAAGCCAATTTTAAAGCATAAAGTTAAGTCCATTCTTATAGCACAACACTAAGAAAGTCCATTCTTATAGCATAGTATTAGGTCCATTCCCATAGCCAATGACTAGGTCCATTAGTATAGCAATACACTAGGTTCATTCTTAAAGCAAAGAATTATTCTGATTCTTATAGCAGAACACTAAGTCGTCCATTCTTATTGCATATCAATAGGTCCATTATTTAAACCAGACCACTATGAACATTACTACAATTATACATGGGATCAATTATCGAAATACTTTTTAAGTACTAGGACTCAATCAGGTGAATGAGAAGCTGTACAATTACTCAATAAAATGTAGATTAGACTGGAACCATATTCTGATATGTTTGCAAAGCTGTGCCCTCTCTCAAACAGATGCATATGAGACAAGCTTGGGATCTCTAGCAGATGTATGAGAAAGCTCCACCCTAAGCCATACAGACACATATGATGTATCCCTTCTTAATCACATGTTTGAGAAGGTGTATTCTTACTCAAAGCTTAATAGCGAACCAATGGGTACATTTTTATAGCAAAGCATTAAATCTTATTGTATAGCAGAACACTAGGTACATTATAAGAGCTTTACACTAGGTCAATTTTAATAGCATAACATTAGGAATAATTGTATAGCAGAACACTAGGTACATATTTAAAGTGAAACATTAAAGCCAATTTTAAAGCATAAAGTTAAGTCCATTCTTTTAGCACAACACTAAGAAAGTCCATTCTTATAGCATAGTATTAGGTCCATTCCCATAGCCAATGACTAGGTCCATTAGTATAGCAATACACTAGGTTCATTCTTAAAGCAAAGCATTGTGCTGATTCTTATAGCAGACCACTAAGTCGTCCATTCTTATTGCATATCAATAGGTCCATTATTTAAACCAGACCACTATGAACACAACTACAATTATACATGGGATCAATTATCGAAATACTTTTAAAGTACTAGGACTCAATCAGGTGAATGAGAAGCTGTACAATTACTCAATAAAATGTAGATTAGACTGGAACCATATTCTGATATGTTTGCAAAGCTGTGCCCTCTCTCAAACAGATGCATATGAGACAAGCTTGGGATCTCTAGAAGATGTATGAGAAAGCTCCACCCTAAGCCATACAGACACATATGATGTATCCCTTCTTAATCACATGTATGAGCAGGTGTATTCTTACTCAAAGCTTAATAGCGAACTAATGGGTACATTTTTTATAGCAATAAACTAGGTCCATTCTTATAGCAAAGCATTAAGTCTAATTGTATAGCAGAACACTAGGTACATTATAAGAGCTTTACACTAGGTCAATTCTAATAGCATAACATTAGGAATAATTGTATAGCAGAACACTATATACATATTTACAGTGAAACATTAAAGCCAATTTTAAAGCATAAAGTTAAGTCCATTCTTATAGCACAACACAAAGAAAATCCATTCTTATAGCATAGCATTAGGTCCATTCCCATAGCCAATGACTAGGTCCATTAGTATAGCAATACACTAGGTTCATTCTTAAAGGAAAGCATTATGCTGATTCTTATAGCAGAACACTAAGTCGTCCATTCTTATTGCATATCAATAGGTCCATTATTTAAACCAGACCACTATGAACATTACTACAATTATACATGGGATCAATTATCGAAATACTTTTTAAGTACTAGGACTCAATTAGGTGAATGAGAAGCTGTACAATTACTCAATAAAATGTAGATTAGACTGGAACCATATTCTGATATGTTTGCAAAGCTATGCCCTTACTCAAACAGATGCATATGAGACAAGCTTGGGATCTCTAGCAGATGTATGAGAAAGCTTCACCCTAAGCCATACAGACACATATGATGTATCCCTTCTTAATCACATGTATGAGAAGGTGTATTCTTACTCAAAGCTTAATAGCGAACCAATCGGTACATTTTTATAGCAATAAACTAGGTCCATTCTTATAGCAAAGCATTAAGTTTAATTGTATAGCAGAACACTAGGTACATTATAAGAGCTTTACACTAGGTCAATTTTAATAGCATAACATTAGGAATAATTGTATAGCAGAACACTAGGTACATATTTAGAGTGAAACATTAAAGCCAATTTTAAAGCATAAAGTTAAGTCCATTCTTATAGCACAACACTAAGAAAGTCCATTCTTATAGGATAGTATTAGGTCCATTACCATAGCCAATGACTAGGTCCATTAGTATAGCAATACACTAGGTTCATTCTTAAAGCAAAGAATTATTCTGATTCTTATAGCAGAACACTAAGTCGTCCATTCTTATTGCATATCAATAGGTCCATTATTTAAACCAGACCACTATGAACATTACTACAATTATACATGGGATCAATTATCGAAATACTTTTTAAGTACTAGGACTCAATCAGGTGAATGAGAAGCTGTACAATTACTCAATAAAATTTTGATTAGACTGGAACCATATTCTGATATGTTTGCAAAGCTGTGCCCTCTCTCAAACAGATGCATATGAGACAAGCTTGGGATCGCTAGCAGATGTATGAGAAAGCTCCACCCTAAGCCATACAGACACATATGATGTATCCCTTCTTAATCACATGTATGAGAAGGTGTATTCTTACTCAAAGCTTAATAGCGAACCAATGGGTACATTTTTATAGCAAAGCATTAAATCTTATTGTATAGCAGAACACTAGGTACATTATAAGAGCTTTACACTAGGTGAATTTTAATAGCATAACATTAGGAATAATTGTATAGCAGAACACTAGGTACATATTTAAAGTGAAACATTAAAGCCAATTTTAAAGCATACAGTTAAGTCCATTCTTATAGCACAACACTATGAAAGTCCATTCTTATAGCATAGTATTAGGTCCATTCCCATAGCCAATGACTAGGTCCATTAGTATAGCAATACACTAGGTTCATTCTTAAAGCAAAGCATTGTGCTGATTCTTATAGCAGACCACTAAGTCGTCCATTCTTATTGCATATCAATAGGTCCATTATTTAAACCAGACCACTATGAACACAACTTCAATTATACATGGGATCAATTATCGAAATACTTTTAAAGTACTAGGACTCAATCAGGTGAATGAGAAGCTGTACAATTACTCAATAAAATGTAGATTAGACTGGAACCATATTCTGATATGTTTGCAAAGCTGTGCCCTCTCTCAAACAGATGCATATGAGACAAGCTTGGGATCTCTAGAAGATGTATGAGAAAGCTCCACCCTAAGCCATACAGACACATATGATGTATCCCTTCTTAATCACATGTATGAGCAGGTGTATTCTTACTCAAAGCTTAATAGCGAACTAATGGGTACATTTTTTATAGCAATAAACTAGGTCCATTCTTATAGCAAAGCATTAAGTCTAATTGTATAGCAGAACACTAGGTACATTATAAGAGCTTTACACTAGGTCAATTCTAATAGCATAACATTAGGAATAATTGTATAGCAGAACACTATATACATATTTACAGTGAAACATTAAAGCCAATTTTAAAGCATCAAGTTAAGTCCATTCTTATAGCACAACACTAAGAAAATCAATTCTTATAGCATAGCATTAGGTCCATTCCCATAGCCAATGACTAGGTCCATTAGTATAGCAATACACTAGGTTCATTCTTAAAGGAAAGCATTATGCTGATTCTTATAGCAGAACACTAAGTCGTCCATTCTTATTGCATATCAATAGGTCCATTATTTAAACCAGACCACTATGAACATTACTACAATTATACATGGGATCAATTATCGAAATACTTTTTAAGTACTAGGACTCAATTAGGTGAATGAGAAGCTGTACAATTACTCAATAAAATGTAGATTAGACTGGAACCATATTCTGATATGTTTGCAAAGCTATGCCCTTACTCAAACAGATGCATATGAGACAAGCTTGGGATCTCTAGCAGATGTATGAGAAAGCTTCACCCTAAGCCATACAGACACATATGATGTATCCCTTCTTAATCACATGTATGAGAAGGTGTATTCTTACTCAAAGCTTAATAGCGAACCAATCGGTACATTTGTATAGCAATAAACTAGGTCCATTCTTATAGCAAAGCATTAAGTTTAATTGTATAGCAGAACACTAGGTACATTATAAGAGCTTTACACTAGGTCAATTTTAATAGCATAACATTAGGAATAATTGTATAGCAGAACACTAGGTACATATTTAGAGTGAAACATTAAAGCCAATTTTGAAGCATAAAGTTAAGTCCATTCTTATAGCACAACACTAAGAAAGTCCATTCTTATAGCATAGTATTAGGTCCATTACCATAGCCAATGACTAGGTCCATTAGTATAGCAATACACTAGGTTCATTCTTAAAGCAAAGAATTATTCTGATTCTTATAGCAGAACACTAAGTCGTCCATTCTTATTGCATATCAATAGGTCCATTATTTAAACCAGACCACTATGAACATTACTACAATTATACATGGGATCAATTATCGAAATACTTTTTAAGTACTAGGACTCAATCAGGTGAATGAGAAGCTGTACAATTACTCAATAAAATTTTGATTAGACTGGAACCATATTCTGATATGTTTGCAAAGCTGTGCCCTCTCTCAAACAGATGCATATGAGACAAGCTTGGGATCGCTAGCAGATGTATGAGAAAGCTCCACCCTAAGCCATACAGACACATATGATGTATCCCTTCTTAATCACATGTATGAGAAGGTGTATTCTTACTCAAAGCTTAATAGCGAACCAATGGGTACATTTTTATAGCAAAGCATTAAATCTTATTGTATAGCAGAACACTAGGTACATTATAAGAGCTTTACACTAGGTCAATTTTAATAGCATAACATTAGGAATAATTGTATAGCAGAACACTAGGTACATATTTAAAGTGAAACATTAAAGCCAATTTTAAAGCATAAAGTTAAGTCCATTCTTATAGCACAACACTAAGAAAGTCCATTCTTATAGCATAGTATTAGGTCCATTCCCATAGCCAATGACTAGGTCCATTAGTATAGCAATACACTAGGTTCATTCTTAAAGCAAAGCATTGTGCTGATTCTTATAGCAGACCACTAAGTCGTCCATTCTTATTGCATATCAATAGGTCCATTATTTAAACCAGACCACTATGAACACAACTACAATTATACATGGGATCAATTATCGAAATACTTTTAAAGTACTAGGACTCAATCAGGTGAATGAGAAGCTGTACAATTACTCAATAAAATGTAGATTAGACTGGAACCATATTCTGATATGTTTGCAAAGCTGTGCCCTCTCTCAAACAGATGCATATGAGACAAGCTTGGGATCTCTAGAAGATGTATGAGAAAGCTCCACCCTAAGCCATACAGACACATATGATGTATCCCTTCTTAATCACATGTATGAGCAGGTGTATTCTTACTCAAAGCTTAATAGCGAACTAATGGGTACATTTTTTATAGCAATAAACTAGGTCCATTCTTATAGCAAAACATTAAGTCTAATTGTATAGCAGAACACTAGGTACATTATAAGAGCTTTACACTAGGTCAATTCTAATAGCATAACATTAGGAATAATTGTATAGCAGAACACTATATACATATTTACAGTGAAACATTAAAGCCAATTTTAAAGCATAAAGTTAAGTCCATTCTTATAGCACAACACTAAGAAAGTCCATTCTTATAGCATAGCATTAGGTCCATTCCCATAGCCAATGACTAGGTCCATTAGTATAGCAATACACTAGGTTCATTCTTAAAGGAAAGCATTATGCTGATTCTTATAGCAGAACACTAAGTCGTCCATTCTTATTGCATATCAATAGGTCCATTATTTAAACCAGACCACTATGAACATTACTACAATTATACATTGGATCAATTATCGAAATACTTTTTAAGTACTAGGACTCAATTAGGTGAATGAGAAGCTGTACAATTACTCAATAAAATGTAGATTAGACTGGAACCATATTCTGATATGTTTGCAAAGCTATGCCCTTACTCAAACAGATGCATATGAGACAAGCTTGGGATCTCTAGCAGATGTATGAGAAAGCTTCACCCTAAGCCATACAGACACATATGATGTATCCCTTCTTAATCACATGTATGAGAAGGTGTATTCTTACTCAAAGCTTAATAGCGAACCAATCGGTACATTTTTATAGCAATAAACTAGGTCCATTCTTATAGCAAAGCATTAAGTTTAATTGTATAGCAGAACACTAGGTACATTATAAGAGCTTTACACTAGGTCAATTTTAATAGCATAACATTAGGAATAATTGTATAGCAGAACACTAGGTACATATTTAGAGTGAAACATTAAAGCCAATTTTAAAGCATAAAGTTAAGTCCATTCTTATAGCACAACACTAAGAAAGTCCATTCTTATAGGATAGTATTAGGTCCATTACCATAGCCAATGACTAGGTCCATTAGTATAGCAATACACTAGGTTCATTCTTAAAGCAAAGAATTATTCTGATTCTTATAGCAGAACACTAAGTCGTCCATTCTTATTGCATATCAATAGGTCCATTATTTAAACCAGACCACTATGAACATTACTACAATTATACATGGGATCAATTATCGAAATACTTTTTAAGTACTAGGACTCAATCAGGTGAATGAGAAGCTGTACAATTACTCAATAAAATTTTGATTAGACTGGAACCATATTCTGATATGTTTGCAAAGCTGTGCCCTCTCTCAAACAGATGCATATGAGACAAGCTTGGGATCTCTAGCAGATGTATGAGAAAGCTCCACCCTAAGCCATACAGACACATATGATGTATCCCTTCTTAATCACATGTATGAGAAGGTGTATTCTTACTCAAAGCTTAATAGCGAACCAATGGGTATATTTTTATAGCAAAGCATTAAATCTTATTGTATAGCAGAACACTAGGTACATTATAAGAGCTTTACACTAGGTCAATTTTAATAGCATAACATTAGGAATAATTGTATAGCAGAACACTAGGTACATATTTAAAGTGAAACATTAAAGCCAATTTTAAAGCATAAAGTTAAGTCCATTCTTATAGCACAACACTAAGAAAGTCCATTCTTATAGCATAGTATTAGGTCCATTCCCATAGCCAATGACTAGGTCCATTAGTATAGCAATACACTAGGTTCATTCTTAAAGCAAAGCATTGTGCTGATTCTTATAGCAGACCACTAAGTCGTCCATTCTTATTGCATATCAATAGGTCCATTATTTAAACCAGACCACTATGAACATTACTACAATTATACATGGGATCAATTATCGAAATACTTTTTAAGTACTAGGACTCAATCAGGTGAATGAGAAGCTGTACAATTACTCAATAAAATTTTGATTAGACTGGAACCATATTCTGATATGTTTGCAAAGCTGTGCCCTCTCTCAAACAGATGCATATGAGACAAGCTTGGGATCGCTAGCAGATGTATGAGAAAGCTCCACCCTAAGCCATACAGACACATATGATGTATCCCTTCTTAATCACATGTATGAGAAGGTGTATTCTTACTCAAAGCTTAATAGCGAACCAATGGGTACATTTTTATAGCAAAGCATTAAATCTTATTGTATAGCAGAACACTAGGTACATTATAAGAGCTTTACACTAGGTCAATTTTAATAGCATAACATTAGGAATAATTGTATAGCAGAACACTAGGTACATATTTAAAGTGAAACATTAAAGCCAATTTTAAAGCATAAAGTTAAGTCCATTCTTATAGCACAACACTAAGAAAGTCCATTCTTATAGCATAGTATTAGGTCCATTCCCATAGCCAATGACTAGGTCCATTAGTATAGCAATACACTAGGTTCATTCTTAAAGCAAAGCATTGTGCTGATTCTTATAGCAGACCACTAAGTCGTCCATTCTTATTGCATATCAATAGGTCCATTATTTAAACCAGACCACTATGAACACAACTACAATTATACATGGGATCAATTATCGAAATACTTTTAAAGTACTAGGACTCAATCAGGTGAATGAGAAGCTGTACAATTACTCAATAAAATTTTGATTAGACTGGAACCATATTCTGATATGTTTGCAAAGCTGTGCCCTCTCTCAAACAGATGCATATGAGACAAGCTTGGGATCTCTAGCAGATGTATGAGAAAGCTCCACCCTAAGCCATACAGACACATATGATGTATCCCTTCTTAATCACATGTATGAGAAGGTGTATTCTTACTCAAAGCTTAATAGCGAACCAATGGGTACATTTTTATAGCAAAGCATTAAATCTTATTGTATAGCAGAACACTAGGTACATTATAAGAGCTTTACACTAGGTCAATTTTAATAGCATAACATTAGGAATAATTGTATAGCAGAACACTAGGTATATATTTAAAGTGAAACATTAAAGTCTATTTTAAAGCATAAAGTTAAGTCCATTCTTATAGCACAACACTAAGAAAGTCCATTCTTATAGCATAGCATTAGGTCCACTCCCATAGCCAATGTCTAGGTCCATTAGTATAGCAATACACTAGGTTCATTCTTAAAGCAAAGCTTTATGCTGATTCTTATAACAGAACACTAAGTCGTCCATTCTTATTGCATATCAATAGGTCCATTATTTAAACCAGACCACTATGAACATTACTACAATTATACATGGGATCAATTATCGAAATACTTTTTAAGTACTAGGACTCAATCAGGTGAATGAGAAGCTGTACAATTACTCGATAAAATGTAGATTAGACTGGAACCATATTCTGATATGTTTACAAAGCTGTGCCCTCTCTCAAAGAGATGCATATGAGACAAGCTTGGGATCTCTAGCAGATGTATGAGAAAGCTCCACCCTAAGCCATACAGACACATATGATGTATCCCTTCTTAATCACATGTATGAGAAGGTGTATTCTTACTCAAAGCTTAATAGCGAACCAATGGGTACATTTTTATAGCAAAGCATTAAATCTTATTGTATAGCAGAACACTAGGTACATTATAAGAGCTTTACACTAGGTCAATTTTAATAGCATAACATTAGGAATAATTGTATAGCAGAACACTAGGTATATATTTAAAGTGAAACATTAAAGTCTATTTTAAAGCATAAAGTTAAGTCCATTCTTATAGCACAACACTAAGAAAGTCCATTCTTATAGCATAGTATTAGGTCCATTCCCATAGCCAATGACTAGGTCCATTAGTATAGCAATACACTAGGTTCATTCTTAAAGCAAAGCATTGTGCTGATTCTTATAGCAGACCACTAAGTCGTCCATTCTTATTGCATATCAATAGGTCCATTATTTAAACCAGACCACTATGAACACAACTACAATTATACATGGGATCAATTATCGAATTACATTTAAAGTACTAGGACTCAATCAGGTGAATGAGAAGCTGTACAATTACTCAATAAAATGTAGATTAGACTGGAACCATATTCTGATATGTTTGCAAAGCTGTGCCCTCTCTCAAACAGATGCATATGAGACAAGCTTGGGATCTCTAGAAGATGTATGAGAAAGCTCCACCCTAAGCCATACAGACACATATGATGTATCCCTTCTTAATCACATGTATGAGCAGGTGTATTCTTACTCAAAGCTTAATAGCGAACTAATGGGTACATTTTTTATAGCAATAAACTAGGTCCATTCTTATAGCAAAGCATTAAGTCTAATCGTATAGCAGAACACTAGGTACATTATAAGAGCTTTACACTAGGTCAATTTTAATAGCATAACATTAGGAATAATTGTATAGCAGAACACTATATACATATTTAGAGTGAAACATTAAAGCCAATTTTAAAGCATAAAGTTAAGTCCATTCTTATAGCACAACACTAAGAAAGTCCATTCTTATAGCATAGCATTAGGTCCATTCCCATAGCCAATGACTAGGTCCATTAGTATAGCAATACACTAGGTTCATTCTTAAAGCAAAGCATTATGCTGATTCTTATAGCAAAACACTAAGTCGTCCATTCTTATTGCATATCAATAGGTCCATTATTTAAACCAGACCACTATGAACATTACTACAATTATACATGGGATCAATTATCGAAATACTTTTTAAGTACTAGGACTCAATTAGGTGAATGAGAAGCTGTACAATTACTCAATAAAATGTAGATTAGACTGGAACCATATTCTGATATGTTTGCAAAGCTATGCCCTTACTCAAACAGATGCATATGAGACAAGCTTGGGATCTCTAGCAGATGTATGAGAAAGCTTCACCCTAAGCCATACAGACACATATGATGTATCCCTTCTTAATCACATGTATGAGAAGGTGTATTCTTACTCAAAGCTTAATAGCGAACCAATCGGTACATTTTTATAGCAATAAACTAGGTCCATTCTTATAGCAAAGCATTAAGTTTAATTGTATAGCAGAACACTAGGTACATTATAAGAGCTTTACACTAGGTCAATTTTAATAGCATAACATTAGGAATAATTGTATAGCAGAACACTAGGTACATATTTAGAGTGAAACATTAAAGCCAATTTTAAAGCATAAAGTTAAGTCCATTCTTATAGCACAACACTAAGAAAGTCCATTCTTATAGCATAGTATTAGGTCCATTACCATAGCCAATGACTAGGTCCATTAGTATAGCAATACACTAGGTTCATTCTTAAAGCAAAGCATTGTGCTGATTCTTATAGCAGACCACTAAGTCGTCCATTCTTATTGCATATCAATAGGTCCATTATTTAAACCAGACCACTATGAACACAACTACAATTATACATGGGATCAATTATCGAAATACCTTTAAAGTACTAGGACTCAATCAGGTGAATGAGAAGCTGTACAATTACTCAATAAAATGTAGATTAGACTGGAACCATATTCTGATATGTTTGCAAAGCTGTGCCCTCTCTCAAACAGATGCATATGAGACAAGCTTGGGATCTCTTGCAGATGTATGAGAAAGCTCCACCCTAAGCCATACAGACACATATGATGTATCCCTTCTTAATCACATGTATGAGCAGGTGTATTCTTACTCAAAGCTTAATAGCGAACTAATGGGTACATTTTTTATAGCAATAAACTAGGTCCATTCTTATAGCAAAGCATTAAGTCTAATTGTATAGCAGAACACTAGGTACATTATAAGAGCTTTACAATAGGTCAATTTTAATAGCATAACATTAGGAATAATTGTATAGCAGAACACTATATACATATTTAGAGTGAAACATTAAAGCCAATTTTAAAGCATAAAGTTAAGTCCATTCTTATAGCACAACACTAAGAAAGTCCATTCTTATAGCATAGCATTAGGTCCATTCCCATAGCCAATGACTAGGTCCATTAGTATAGCAATACACTAGGTTCATTCTTAAAGCAAAGCATTATGCTGATTCTTATAGCAAAACACTAAGTCGTCCATTCTTATTGCATATCAATAGGTCCATTATTTAAACCAGACCACTATGAACATTACTACAATTATACATGGGATCAATTATCGAAATACTTTTTAAGTACTAGGACTCAATCAGGTGAATGAGAAGCTGTACAATTACTCAATAAAATGTAGATTAGACTGGAACCATATTCTGATATGTTTGCAAAGCTATGCCCTTACTCAAACAGATGCATATGAGACAAGCTTGGGATCTCTAGCAGATGTATGAGAAAGCTTCACCCTAAGCCATACAGACACATATGATGTATCCCTTCTTAATCACATGTATGAGAAGGTGTATTCTTACTCAAAGCTTAATAGCGAACCAATCGGTACATTTTTATAGCAATAAACTAGGTCCATTCTTATAGCAAAGCATTAAGTCTAATTGTATAGCAGAACACTAGGTACATTATAAGAGCTTTACACTAGGTCAATTTTAATAGCATAACATTAGGAATAATTGTATAGCAGAACACTATATACATATTTAGAGTAAAACATTAAAGCCAATTTTAAAGCATAAAGTTAAGTCCATTCTTATAGCACAACACTAAGAAAGTCCATTCTTATAGCATAGTATTAGGTCCATTCCCATAGCCAATGACTAGGTCCATTAGTATAGCAATACACTAGGTTCATTCTTAAAGCAAAGAATTATTCTGATTCTTATAGCAGAACACTAAGTCGTCCATTCTTATTGCATATCAATAGGTCTATTATTTAAACCAGACCACTATGAACATTACTACAATTATACATGGGATCAATTATCGAAATACTTTTTAAGTACTAGGACTCAATCAGGTGAATGAGAAGCTGTACAATTACTCAATAAAATGTAGATTAGACTGGAACCATATTCTGATATGTTTGCAAAGCTGTGCCCTCTCTCAAACAGATGCATATGAGACAAGCTTGGGATCTCTAGCAGATGTACGAGAAAGCTCCACCCTAAGCCATACAGACACATATGATGTATCCCTTCTTAATCACATGTATGAGAAGGTGTATTCTTACTCAAAGCTTAATAGCGAACCAATGGGTACATTTTTATAGCAAAGCATTAAATCTTATTGTATAGCAGAACACTAGGTACATTATAAGAGCTTTACACTAGGTCAATTTTAATAGCAAAACATTAGGAATAATTGTATAGCAGAACATTAGGTACATATTTAAAGTGAAACATTAAAGCCAATTTTAAGGTATAAAGTTAAGTCCATTCTTATAGCACAACACTAAGAAAGTCCATTCTTATAGCATAGTATTAGGTCCATTCCCATAGCCAATGACTAGGTCCATTAGTATAGCAATACACTAGGTTCATTCTTAAAGCAAAGCATTATGCTGATTCTTATAGCAGACCACTAAGTCGTCCATTCTTATTGCATATCAATAGGTCCATTATTTAAACCAGACCACTATGAACACAACTACAATTATACATGGGATCAATTATCGAAATACTTTTAAAGTACTAGGACTCAATCAGGTGAATGAGAAGCTGTACAGTTACTCAATAAAATGTAGATTAGACTGCAACCATATTCTGATATGTTTGCAAAGCTGTGCCCTCTCTCAAACAGATGCATATGAGACAAGCTTGGGATCTCTAGCAGATGTATGAGAAAGCTCCACCCTAAGCCATACAGACACATATGATGTATCCCTTCTTAATCACATGTATGAGCAGGTGTATTCTTACTCAAAGCTTAATAGCGAACTAATGGGTACATTTTTTATAGCAATAAACTAGGTCCATTCTTATAGCAAAGCATTAAGTTTAATTGTATAGCAGAACACTAGGTACATTATAAGAGCTTTACACTAGGTCAATTTTAATAGCAAAACATTAGGAATAATTGTATAGCAGAACATTAGGTACATATTTAAAGTGAAACATTAAAGCCAATTTTAAAGCATAAAGTTAAGTCCATTCTTATAGCACAACACTAAGAAAGTCCATTCTTATAGCATAGTATAAGTTCCATTCCCATAGCCAATGACTAGGTTCATTAGTATAGCAATACACTAGGTTCATTCTTAAAGCAAAGCATTATGCTGATTCTGATAGCAGAACACTAAGTCGTCCATTCTTATTGCATATCAATAGGTCCATTATTTAAACCAGACCACTATGAACACAACTACAATTATACATGGGATCAATTATCGAAATACTTTTAAAGTACTAGGACTCAATCAGGTGAATGAGAAGCTGTACAGTTACTCAATAAAATGTAGATTAGACTGGAACCATATTCTGATATGTGATGCAAAGCTGTGCCCTCTCTCAAACAGATGCATATGAGACAAGCTTGGGATCTCTAGCAGATGTATGAGAAAGCTCCACCCTAAGCCATACAGACACATATGATGTATCCCTTCTTAATCACATGTATGAGCAGGTGTATTCTTACTCAAAGCTTAATAGCGAACTAATGGGTACATTTTTTATAGCAATAAACTAGGTCCATTCTTATAGCAAAGCATTAAGTTTAATTGTATAGCAGAACACTATGTACATTATAAGAGCTTTACACTAGGTCATTTTTAATAGCATAACATTAGGAATAATTGTATAGCAGAACACTATGTACATATTTAGAGTGAAACATTAAAGCCAATTTTTAAGCATAAAGTTAAGTCTATTCTTATAGCACAACACTAAGAAAGTCCATTCTTATAGCATAGTATTAGGTTCATTCCCATAGCCAATGACTAGATCCATTAGTATAGCAATACACTAGATTCATTCTTAAAGCAAAGAATTATTCTGATTCTTATAGCAGAACACTAAGTCGTCCATTCTTATTGCATATCAATAGGTCCATTATTTAAACCAGACCACTATGATCATTACTACAATTATACATGGGATCAATTATCGAAATACTTTTTAAGTACTAGGACTCAATCAGGTGAATGAGAAGCTGTACAATTACTCAATAAAATGTAGATTAGACTGGAACCATATTCTGATATGTTTGCAAAGCTGTGCCCTCTCTCAAACAGATGCATATGAGACAAGCTTGGGATCTCTAGCAGATGTATGAGAAAGCTCCACCCTAAGCCATACAGACACATATGATGTATCCCTTCTTAATCACATGTATGAGAAGGTGTATTCTTATTCAAAGCTTAATAGCGAACCAATGGGTACATTTTTATAGCAAAGCATTAAATCTTATTGTATAGCAGAACACTAGGTACATTATAAGAGCTTTACACTAGGTCAATTTTAATAGCATAACATTAGGAATAATTGTATAGCAGAACACTAGGTACATATTTAGAGTGAAACATTAAAGCCAATTTTAAAGCATAAAGTTAAGTCCATTCTTATAGCACAACACTAAGAAAGTCCATTCTTACAGCATAGCATTAGGTCCACTCCCATAGCCAATGTCTAGGACCATTAGTATAGCAATACACTAGGTTCATTCTTAAAGCAAAGCTTTATGCTGATTCTTATAGCAGAACACTAAGTCGTCCATTCTTATTGCATATCAATAGGTCCATTATTTAAACCAGACCACTATGAACACAACTACAATTATACATGGGATCAATTATCGAAATACTTTTAAAGTACTAGGACTCAATCAGGTGAATGAGAAGCTATACAATTACTCAATAAAATGTAGATTAGACTGGAACCATATTCTGATATGTTTGCAAAGCTGTGCCCTTACTCAAACAGATGCATATGAGACAAGCTTGGGATCTCTAGCAGATGTATGAGAAAGCTTCACCCTAAGCCATACAGACACATATGATGTATCCCTTCTTAATCACATGTATCAGAAGGTGTATTCTTATTCAAAGCTTAATAGCGAACCAATAGGTACATTTTCATAGCAATAAACTAGGTCCATTCTTATAGCAAAGCATTAAGTCTAATTGTATAGCAGAACACTAGGTACATTATAAGAGCTTTACACTAGGTCAATTTTAATAGCATAACATTAGGAATAATTGTATAGCAGAACACTAGGTACATATTTAGAGTAAAAAATTTAAAGCCAATTTTAAAGCATAAAGTTAAGTCCATTCTTATAGCACAACACTAAGAAAGTCCATTCTTATAGCATAGTATTATGTCCATTCCCATAGCCAATGACTAGGTCCATTAGTATAGCAATACACTAGGTTCATTCTTAAAGCAAAGAATTATTCTGATTCTTATAGCAGAACACTAAGTCGTCCATTCTTATTGCATATCAATAGGTCCATTATTTAAACCAGACCACTATGAACATTACTACAATTATACATGGAATCAATTATCGAAATACTTTTTAAGTACTAGGACTCAATCAGGTGAATGAGAAGCTGTACAATTACTCAATAAAATGTAGATTAGACTGGAACCATATTCTGATATGTTTGCAAAGTTGTGCCCTCTCTCAAACAGATGCATATGAGACAAGCTTGGGATCTCTAGCAGATGTATGAGAAAGCTCCACCCTAAGCCATACAGACACATATGATGCATCCCTTCTTAATCACATGTATGAGCAGGTGTATTCTTACTCAAAACTTAATAGCGAACCAATCGGTACATTTTTATAGCAATAAACTAGGTCCATTCTTATAGCAAAGCATTAAGTTTAATTGTATAGCAGAACACTAGGTACATTATAAGAGCTTTACACTAGGTCAATTTTAATAGCATAACATTAGGAATAATTGTATAGCAGAACACTAGGTACATATTTAGAGTGAAACATTAAAGCCAATTTTAAAGCATAAAGTTAAGTCCATTCTTATAGCACAACACTAAGAAAGTCCATTCCTATAGCATAGTATTAGGTCCATTCCCATAGCCAATGACTAGGTCCATTAGAATAGCAATACACTAGGTTCATTCTTAAAGTAAAGCATTATGCTGATTCTTATAGCAGAACACTAAGTCGTCCATTCTTATTGCATATCAATAGGTCCATTATTTAAACCAGACCACTATGAACATTACTACAATTATACATGGGATCAATTATCGAAATACTTTTTAATTCTAGGACTCAATCAGGTGAATGAAAAGCTGTACAATTACTCAATAAAATGTAGATTAGATGGAACCATATTCTAATATGTTTGCAAAGCTGTGCCCTTACTCAAACAGATGCATATGAGACAAGCTTGGGATCTCTAGCAGATGTATGAGAAAGCTTCACCCTATGCCATACAGACACATATGATGTATTCCTTCTTAATCACATGTATCAGAAGGTGTATTCTTACTCAAAGCTTAATAGCGAACCAATGGGTACATTTTTATAGCAATAAACTAGGTCCATTCTTATAGAAAAGCATTAAGTCTAATTGTATAGCAGAACACTAGGTACATTATAAGAGCTTTACACTAGGTCAATTTTAATAGCATAACATTAGGAATAATTGTATAGCAGAACACTAGGTACATATTTAGAGTGAAACATTAAAGCCAATTTTAAAGCATAAAGTTAAGTCCATTCTTATAGCACAACACTAAGAAAGTCCATTCTTATAGCATAGTATTAGGTCCATTCCCATAGCCAATGACTAGGTCCATTAGTATAGCAATACACTAGGTTCATTCTTAAAGCAAAGCATTATGCTAATTCTTATAGCAGAACACTAAGTCGTCCATTCTTATTGCATATCAATAGGCCCATTATTTAAACCAGACCACTATGAACACAACTACAATTATACATGGGATCAATTATCGAAATACTTTTTAAGTACTAGGACTCAATCAGGTGAATGAGAAGCTGTACAATTACTCAATAAAATGTAGATTAGACTGGAACCATATTCTGATATGTTTGCAAAGCTGTGCCCTCTCTCAAACAGATGCATATGAGACAAGCTTGGGATCTCTAGCAGATGTATGAGTAAGCTCAACCCTAAGCCATACAAACACATATGATGTATCCCTTCTTAATCACATGTATGAGCAGGTGTATTCTTACTCAAAGCTTAATAGCGAACCAATCGGTACATTTTTATAGCAATAAACTAGATCCATTCTTATAGCAAAGCATTACGTTTAATTGTATAGCAGAACACTAGGTACATTATAAGAGCTTTACACTAGGTCAATTTTAATAGCATAACATTAGGAATAATTGTATAGCAGAACACTAGGTACATATTTAGAGTGAAACATTAAAGCCAATTTTAAAGCATAAAGTTAAGTCCATTCTTATAGCACAACACTAAGAAAGTCCATTCTTATAGCATAGTATTAGGTCCATTCCCATAGCCAATGACTAGGTCCATTAGTATAGCAATACACTAGGTTCATTCTTAAAGCAAAGAATTATTCTGATTCTTATAGCAGAACACTAAGTCGTCCATTCTTATTGCATATCAATAGGTCCATTATTTAAACCAGACCACTATGAACATTACTACAATTATACATGGGATCAATTATCGAAATACTTTTTAAGTACTAGGACTCAATCAGGTGAATGAGAAGCTGTACAATTACTCAATAAAATGTAGATTAGACTGGAACCATATTCTGATATGTTTGCAAAGCTGTGCCCTTACTCAAACAGATGCATATGAGACAAGCTTGGGATCTCTAGCAGATGTATGAGAAAGCTTCACCCTAAGCCATACAGACACATATGATGTATTCCTTCTTAATCACATGTATGAGCAGGTGTATTCTTACTCAAAGCTTAATAGCGAACCAATGGGTACATTTTGATAGCAATAAACTAGGTCCATTCTTATAGCAAAGCATTAAGTCTAATTGTATAGCAGAACACTAGGTACATTATAAGAGCTTTACACTAGGTCAATTTTAATAGCATAACATTAGGAATAATTGTATAGCAGAACACTAGGTACATATTTAGAGTGAAACATTAAAGCCAATTTTAAAGCATAAAGTTAAGTCCATTCTTATAGCACAACACTAAGAAAGTCCATTCTTATAGCATAGCATTAGGTCCATTCCCATAGCCAATGACTATATAGCTAGGTCCATTAGTATAGCAACACACTAGGTTTATTCTTTAAGCATAGCATTATGCTGATTCTGATAGCAGAACACTAAGTCATCCATTCTTATCGCATATCAACAGGTCCATTCTTTAAGGCAGACCACTATGACATTACTACAATTATACATGGGATCAATTTTCGAAATACTTTTAAGTACTAGGACTCTATCAGATGAATGAGAAGCTGTACAATTACTCAATAAAATGTATATTAGACTGGAACCATATTCTGATATGTTTGCAAAGCTGTGCCCTTACTGAAACAGATGCATATGAGACAAGCTTTGGATCTCTAGTAGATGTTTGAGAAAGCTTCAACCTAAGCCATACAGACACATATGATGTTTCCCTTCTTAATGACATGTTTGAGAATGTGTTTTCTTACTCAAGGCTTAATAGCACACCAATGGGTACATTTTTCATACAAATGAACTAGGTCCATTCTTATAGCAAAGCATTTAATCCAATAATAGCAGAACATTAGGTACGTTATAAGAGCTTTACACTAGATCAATTTTAATAACATTACATTAGGAATAATTGTATAGCAGAACACTAGGTACATAATTAGAGGGAAATACTAAAGTCAATTTTAAAGCATAAAGTTAAGTCCATTCTTATTCATCAACACTTAGAAAGTCCATTCCCATAGCCAATGACTATGTCTATTTAAAAATATAGGGGTCCTTTGATATTGTTTGCCTGTCAAACACGTTTTATTATTATTTAATATGATTGCCGATGTTTCTTTTATCTCTTATTTTCTCTATAATCGCTGTAACGTCATGCGATGACCTAAAATATTTTCTATTATTTTTTGTAAAAATCATCTTAAGTAAGACAAAACATCCTTCAATTCTATCATTTGTACGAAAATAAGGAACTTTAATGAAACGATTTTATTAATCACCTAAGAAAATTTTTGTTTCTTTTCTTCTTTTTTTCTATTGACAATGGCGTTGTCTGTCTTATTTTGACGTATGCTTCTTATTTCGCTGTCGGGATGGAGGCATTTACATGTACCATACATTTCGGTGCCTTTTATAGCTGACTATGCGGTATGGGCTTTGCTCATTGTTAACTTCTGTGTCATTTTGGTCTCTTGTGCAGAGTTGTCTCATTGGCAATCTTCTTTTTTTATATTAACTCACAACTTGTTACGGATAAAATATACAACATCGTTAAGAAACAAAAGCACATGAAATGTCAATAGGGAAGACAGGTCGAAAAACTCTATCTATAAAGCTGCAAAATAAATAAAAAGAAAACAAAAGTCCAGATAATCCAGATAATCTCATCGACAAAACTTCATTAATCCGATATTAATACGGGTTTTCATCAAGACAAATTCAAGAGCTTTCTAAAAATGTAAGAGTCAGATTTGCCGGTGATTCAAGAGGGAACTATATTACGAGACTATACTAAATATATGCATGGCTAAAAGGTTATCGTCTTTGAAACTTCGAAGTGCTTATAACGACAGATGTACTATTTTTCATATCGAATGTTTATGAAAAAATGTGTGTCATACATATTCTAATATCATTTGTTCTATACCTCAATACTTTGTTTCAAAAAGAAACCCAACAGTAGACTTGGGTATATGGTCACTTGAATTTCTCGAGTCAAATTCAGTAACACCTACGTTGAAAATACAATACGAAGCCAAATGAAACAGAAATGATTACGTAATATATGATGTCTCGTGCAGAAAGAGTACCACGTTCTCTTCAAATTAAAACAAGTTGCTTTCTTTAAAAAAAAAAAGAAAAGCAATACATGAACCTAAGACTGCTGACTGCCGGGTCACCAAAAGATTGTTGCTGAATTTGTGTTTGCTTTTGAATTGAAATTATTGACTGTGAATAGAAGAAGCCAGATGAAAGTATATATTTACAGTTTCTGTTTGAATGGTTATTTTAAAGCTTGACTATTTTATTTATTACTTGGGAATGTACATAATTTTTCCGATTATAACCCTTTGGCAAATCCTGATTTCTACTAACCGGATGACTTATGCAAATTGCACAATTTAACTATCGCAATTTAAATTTATGCACTAAGTTTGCTTGATAATCTGGAATTCTGGATGCATTTATTTTAACTATCATATCTTTATATTTTGTTTCCTACATGAATGCCTATATGTTCTCAACTCGTATTTGGAGCTGTCTTTACTCATGGTAGATGTTGTATGCGGTAAAACCTGTGGCATGCAATTGATTGGGAACTCTTATGAAGAGACTTATTTTGGCCTCATAAAACATCTCAATTTTAAGGTTTCCTGATTTTACAGAGAAATTTAGTTTTGCTGAAGAATTTATTAATTCAGAAGTTTATGAATACCTGTACACACTTTAAAAATAACAAATTTATATAAAAAGGTATGTAGATATAAAAAGATACCAGAATTAAAATGATGTACGCCAGACACGAGTTAAGTCTACAAAAAAAATGAATGAAAAAAGTTAAAAGGCGGCTAAGTACATTACAAAGTTAAGAAATCTACTCTTTGGGTAGACAATCCTTAGCTTTTCGAAAAGTTCAAAGTTTATAATAGAACAGTGACTCAAAAAAAGAAACAAAAGAGAAACAACTCGAGGTTAGAATGCCGTTAGTAATGATGACAGTGCTTGAAAGTCACATGTAAAGCTCTTTCTACCGTGTCCTAAATTTATAGATAACAAAAACGAAAATAAGCTTTCACGAGTGAGTTTTAAAATAGGATTGCATGCAAGTAGTGTTTTAGCGCACGGAAGAGTAAATAGAAAGCATCTCACTGATACTCAGGAAAAGAACACGCATTTGCGTCATCACATATCTTAAACTAATAGTTGAATTCGAATGTCAAACGGCCTACATTAAAGGTTTTGACTCAGGATTCATTGACATTTTATCCGGAATTTTTTAGAACGCAAACCGATAGTGTGCTTTTAAAATGTGATCTATTATATAATGTGAATGAATCAAGACGTGAAGGATAGTTGGTCAACACAGTGAATACAATTTTCAAAACAGTATCATAGTACAAATTTGTAGATGTTATAAGGTTAAACTATTAAAACAAACAAACAAAAATTGAAGTAACATTTTATAATAAACTAACGTTCCTGTTAGTATTTTTTTCAAATTCTTTTGAATATATATAATATCAATAAACAAGAACGTCAAGTATTTACGGATGGACATTTTATTTATCGAATGAATCTCTTTTTAAGTTCTAACATTCCACTTTGTGAATATATTACTATACAAACTATAAGCAAAGACTTCTAAATCAATACTAAAACAGTATAAAATAATCAAAAGTAATATAATTGTAATTTTAAAAATTTTGTTGTGATTATTGTAAATCATTTTACGGATGTTGTGAGCTGCAAGGATTTAAAATCATGCTTTATGATTAGAAAACACACAAGTATTTTTTTATTTACGACCGTTTAAAATTTAAATATAAAATAAATTTACCTTACTTTCCGTTTTATGAATATATTACAATACAAAAAAAAATAATAATTACTCATAAAAGTTAAATACTAAAATGATATGAAATAATTAACGTAGAAATATAATAATTATTATTTATAAACATTTTTTCTGTAGGATGCAAGAATTTATTTAGATTTAATTTCCATGTTTCCTTTACAAATGAATATTTAAAAATACCAAAGCAGAGTATATTGTCATATAAAATACTTATTTCTTAATTGCAACTCTGAAAATATTCTAATTTTAATCATTGTTAGTTTCTTCAGAAACATAAATACAGTATATAATTTGTATATATTTCTTTGATTCCGATTGAATTAAATACTTTTGATAAGAATATTATATCAAGTTCTGTTTTCCGACCTAATATTAATATTTTAACCAGAATGAGAGTCTATGATGAAATACATAGTATCCCGTGGTAAGTCTTCAAACATAATAAGTTTACATGTTATCGAGTCAACAGACGTTATAATTGACCCAGATACACACAGTGGTCGTTTTAAAACAAATATAATTGCGTCGTCATGGGACATCAAATTAAGGGACCATATCAAAGACGTAGATCTATAACAACCTGCTAAGACCTGTATAAATGACCGAAAAATTTCGAGACGTTCCGAGAATTTTATTCTTCCCTCCGCCCGAGAGATATCGAGTGGCCCATAGATACATCCAAGGGGTTCATGCAAAAACCTTTGTAAAATAAATGTCGCCTCTTTATAAGTCCTGTTGCCAAACAATTTTCAGTATGTTCTTTCCAATATCATCTCAGTCTGTTCACTGGGAACCCAAGTACCTTTTTATTATTCATTTATTTAATTTAATTCTCCTCCTGAATATAAGTGATATGCGTGCCACTGGACAAAGAACAGTTAATTATTCAATTATTTGTAATATACCGTCTCCTTGCACAATACTGTTGATTTGCATTACAAACTGTTCTTTCTCTTTATTTTGTCTAGATTGTGATACACATTCGTCTATACTTCGTATTTTTGTACATGTTTTTGTTTGCAATTTAATAATAGTATCAAGAAAACGTAAATAGCTGAGTGACAACTATAACATTGCTCATTATAATGGTCATGGAATGACTCTGGACCATTATTTACTCTGAACATTTATTTACTCTGGACCATTATTTGTTCCATTTGTATTACACTGAACCTCTGCCCAAAACTTAGTGAGTATTTTCAACCAGGTAAGTTTTCGCTAAAATGGGCTATCGAAAATACAGGTGAACGGATTAATCCGGCGCTAAAATGGGTTCTAATGTTAACGCTCAAATGTCCCCTAGTAGTTCACATTTTTCGCTAAAATGTCCTGCGCCCATACAATCAGTGATATTTCTGACAAAGTTGAAAACTAAAGAGTTACGTTGCCGTTGGCACTTGGCGCAAACTTAAAACTTTTAAGTAATTTGCCTTAGATGGAACCTTGTCTCATTGGTAATCATACCGCAGTTGTTTTATTTAAAAAAAAAATATGTATGAAAAGGCATTAAAGAAGTACAGCATTTATTATGAAAACAAGTTAAACAACATAAGTGTATATATGGAATACGATTGAATGCATATATATAAATTACATAATAATGAACAAATTATATTTGAAAAAAACATCCACTTGCTAGAAAATTCAGATCTAACAAAAAAACTTATGACGGAAGTTTTTATATTTACTCTCTTTATAACTAATCTATATAACCTCCTACTGTAGATCGTTAAGATATATCATTTTGCTCTAAGGCGGCGTAACAAAGCACCAATAAATAGATTCGATGGAATAATACGTAACAATTAACAATTATAGACCTTTTTTTCAATTTCGTATTTTCTTCTTTATATCTTACAAATACAATAAAACTGAGCTCCGTTTTAGTTGAAATCCCTGTCCTACCTTTTTTTTACTCAAATCGGTCCAGCCGTTTTTCAAATGTCATCCTTGTCCCCCCTAAAATTCAAATGGTAATGATCCTCTTTTGACATTATTGTCAAAAAAATATTTAAAAAATCTAAATGAAAATAAATGCAAATGGTTAAGCAAACTAACACTAGATTGCTTATAAATATGAATATTCCCTCTTTCTGAAAGAAAATGATCAAAGTTTTCTTACTACAGAAAACAAGTATGCATATTTTTATTTAAACGATCTGACTGTAGAACAATAAGCCTTTACTGTCTTATTACTTCTTAAGTCAGAGCACCTTTTGTTGTTTGATCTCCATTTCAGGTTGATAATAAAACATCACATAGAAAACAAAACAATTACATCAAAAAGATACACAGCATGTACAAAGACACAAAATTTAGGGAAAATATTAATTGCATTGTTCATAACTCATAATACTAAGAACATAAATAAACAAGCCAGACAAATCTAAAGCTGTTTTGCAATTTTGATTGCGTCTTAAATAGTACATTAAAATGGATTTCTTTTACAAATATGTATACAATTTTTACTGTTTAATTCAGGAGAATGTTATATGAACATATTCGTAATCTAGTTTGTTAACATGGTTTATCTACTCAACTGAATGTTATATGAATAACACTAACTCAACTCTGTCCATAGCGGGACAACTTTCTATCTTCATATTTATTCTTCTATGAGACAATGATACACTAATCACTACAAAAGCTCCCCAAGTTGAAATATATGATGTCAAATGCTAGTTTGCGAAAGCGGATAGAAGAATTTGGATGATATTTTAATGCATTTCATTTTTTACATTTGGAGTCTGTAATAGATGGTGAAACTCATCTTCCCATGATGATCTTCTCCAGGGCCATGAAAGGAGCTTCAAACGATATGGACACTACAAATGCTACCATAAATGTGAAGCACGTATGTCCAAGGAATAGATAAATCTGTAAAGAAACAAAGTATGGGAAAAATACATATCGAATGTTGAACGATTGAAATTAAAAAATGAGTAGATTATTAAAGTGCCTAAGCTATAACATATGCGTGCGATATTTTTTGTCACCGACATTTGTTGTTTTGTTAATTTGCATATGTGGTAATATTACCATCAAAGTAAGAGGTAGTACTAATAAAGATTTGATGTTCGTTAACAAAAGTAACTTGTTGCCTTTATTTAATATCATTGTGTTTCCGTGTTCTGCATGCTTTCTACAGATAATAAGAAAGGCCTTTTAGGTTATCTTTCAGTAAAATGTCTTTATCTATTTAAGGTATCCAAACGTTTTCATCAGTTTCTTATCAAATTAAATAACGAGATTTCAGGTGTACGCCTATGAGACAACAACCACACACAAACAAAAACAAATGACCGTATTGCAATCAATTTTATGTTTTTCTATGAAGTTTTGTGTTCTATAATGCTTATTTTCATTGTTCCTTATCGTTTTTGATATGCACATATCATTTTGGTACATTTTGTGTTATTCTGAACGAGACAACGTAGCACGAAATGATGTATGAATACGGTGAATATTCGGAAGTTTGTGCATAGTAATGTCGATAAACAAACTGGCGGAAAGAAATACAACGGAGTAGTTCACATATTAGCAGTTATGTTAAAGTAAATACAGCATAACAGTATACAGCATCATGCCCACACTTGTGCGAGTTATCTTTTATAGCCGACTATGCGTTATGGATTTGCTCATTGTTGAAGGCCGTAGGTGACCTATAGTTGTTGAATTCTGTGTCATTTAGTCTTGCGGAGAGTTGTCTCATTCATTGCCAATCATACCTCATCTTAATTTTATATCTGGTGGTAATTGATAAAACTTACAATTTCATAGTCACTTATATAAACTAAAGCCCTCTTAGAATAAACATGTATCATCATCATAATTGGGTGAACTAGATAAGCAGCATAGGACAGGCGGGAAAGGGGAATTAATCCTTTCCATGATAAAAGACTGTTAACCACACCTGGAAAATAATAATAAAATCGATGTAATGTATATAACTTAAAAAGTAAATCTAAGGTTTAAACATCATTTTTTATAAAGATTTCATTATTTTGATATACACTGAAATTCTGGATTTACACGCACATTTATAATGTATACAGTGCTATTTCATGTAAACATATTGTGTACTATTTTTTAACAGTTTCAAAACCAGAAATGTAGTTCACACTCGCTTTAATAATTTGGTGGCATTATGTTGCTCAATAGTAAACTTTTGATTGATTGTTTTAAGGATGTATTCTTCTGACTTTTCAGTCTCGTTGAAATCTCGTTCTTGAATTATTTCCAAAACCTGTTATACAAGTGGAAAATATCAATAAATTTTAAAAAGATTATAATAAAAAATAATGCTGTAAAAAATTGTGTATTTACAATGAATGGTTTTTGAGTAATCCAGTTTTCAAATTTTACAACCAATCAAGTCTGTATATTTAGCAAAAATTTTGAGAAAATGGGTGACGGATACAAAAAATGATTTTCCAAGAATCATGTACATCCCATATCATTTTGGTCTTTTCAAATTTCTTAGATATGTATTTTTTCAATCATTTATAACAAAAAAGTTGAAATAATGTGCATTTTGTTCTTAAAACTGAGAAAAATCACAAAAATACAAAATTGGCGGCATGATAAATTTTACACAAAAAAGCTTCAAAACGTGATAAAACTTTCTTATATTAACACCTACCTATATTTTTTTAAGTCAAATTTATTCAGATTGGTCCACTTCATCTTTGTAGAAAGTATGAAAAAAAGTTTAATTGTGGGACTGTGATTTTTTTCACGATTATAGCCCAAAAATAGGTGAAAATCCATGAAAAATGGTAAAAATCATCAAAATTAGGCATTTTCAAAGGGCCGTAGCAAAAAAAGAAGTGCACCACCATAAGATTTTTTCTACACCAATTATTTTATTACAGTCTTATAAACCCAAAAATCAGGTTAAGAAAAAAAGTTTAATTCTAGAAATGTTTAGCTCCTCAGAGGTGTACATCCTTAAAATCATTTTTGTTTAGTGTCTCTTTTTAAGCCCTGGCGTTGTCTGTTTATTTTCGATCTACGAGTTTGACTGTCTCCCTGGTATCTTTCGTCCTCTCTCTTATATTGCTATTTGTTCTTTTTCTTTTCATGATTTGATTGGCTTTTTTTAAACCAAAAATCAAAAGTATGTGACAGTACAAACCTCCATTGCCATTATGGCAGGCGAATACAACCCAGGCAACACAGGCTGCCCATAATGGACGTCCTAATGATTCGTAAGCTGCTCTGAAATCTCTTGACCATTCTGTTCCTCCTTCTTTGTATTCTGAATATGTGCAATACACAAGACCAAGTCCCATAGCTGTTGCAAGAGACCATCCCAGCAACGCATATTTCTAAAAAGAAAAAGAATCAGGTCTTAGTTAACTTTCCATACAGCTTACCGATCCAAGAAGATTAATATATCTGAACTGTGAATGAAATCTCTTCATATTTCTTTAGAATGAAAAGAAAAACAACAGATTAATGCATGCCGTCTGTCTGTATTAAAAGAATAGGTATTAAAAAAAATTAAAAAAATAAACAATTGTATTGATATGAGAGATTCCGAGTGACGGTTGATTTGACAATCAGAATCGAACAATCATATAAATGTAGTCGTGAATTTAAAATTTATAAAAAGAAATGAAGGCAGACGATTTGCATATTTGACCAACTTACCGTTTTCAATGCTTTCTTTGGACGTTTATACAACAATACACCAAGAAGCATACCAACACAGTACGCTGCTACTCTGCACCATGGAGAAATGTACACATTATTCCAATAGCCACCTCCGTCTTTCTTTGTTCTACAATATTCATCGAATGGAAGAATTTCAATAATCGTTAAAACATTTTGACTTAAACAAGATAAAAATATGATCATGATAATTGAAAAAAAAATCCTTTGATTTTCAAGTTAAAGAAAATAATTATGAGTTCTTTTCTAAGTTCAATATGTTCAACAACTTCATTTTCATATTTTTTTTGTAAATATAATGCTATTTCATTTTCATGTTCAAAAACAAATGCCCCCAATAAATGACATTCATTGATGATTTGACATTTCGTCATTTTGAAATGAAATTGAGTGCCTTGCATGATTGCATGCAGTTTGATCCAAATGTCCTTTTGATCAATGAGGAATATAAACGAAGTGTATACAGATTTGTCTTAAAATAGAGCTGGTAAATATAGTTGAGTACATCAACGTCATGCCCTATAACAGTTTTTTTTTTTTTTTTTTTTTTTTTTTTTTTTTTTTTTTTTAAAGAGGGGAGAGATATCAAATAGACATTTAAACTTCAAAAGTCGAGAAGATGACGACGCCATGACGAAAAATTGCGAGAGACAAAGATGTCAAAAAACAGCATGTACATAGAAAACAAATGCCCAAGGCACGAAAACCGTGTGTTGATCTCAGATGCTACAGAAAAAATAACTTACGTAAAGAAACTTCCGTTGTAAATGTGTTCTTCATACCAGGCTGCTGCTACTCCACCAGTCATCAACAAACAAATCAGAATAACACCAACAGGAATGGAACTGAAAATAATTTTTTTAGCATTTACGACACGTAAAACTGTTATACCATTGGTTTAAATATATATGATTCTGTTAACATATCTCTTATGATTGACATTACTGTAATCACAACACTTGTCTACAAGTCATATATATTGCCCGTAATCGTCTATTTGCATTTCGTAAAAAATGTTCAATCCTACTATCAAACACCTTTTCATAAATAAACACTCGAAAACAAGTTTTATGCATCCTGGTCTAAATTGTCCAATACAATCATTTCAGCTTATTACGACCACCGTTGTACGTGTTAGATAAACAGAAGGACATGCTTAAAAAAAATGCAAATGGACAGTAACGCTTTCATTCAAATAATACGTTTGTAAACTAACAGCTGAAAATTATGTTTTCATTTGATTTTGCCATTTGATTAAGGACTTTCCGTTTTGAATTTTCCTCGGAGTTCAGTATGAAGTCATTCAACAATCACTTTAGCCCAGTAGTCAACACTTCTGTGCTGACATGAATTTTCATTGATATGGACCAGGTCATATTTATAAAATAACAGTTTACAAAACTTGAATTTTTGAAATACTAAGGCTTTTCTACCTCAGGAATAGATTACCTTAGCTGTATTTGGCAAAACTTTTAGGAATTTTGGTCCTCAATGCTCTTCAACTGCGAACTTTATATGCCTTTTTTTTTAAAACTATTTTGGATTCGAGCGTCACTGATGAGTCTTTTGTAAACGAAACGTGCGTCTGGCGTAAATACAAAATTTCAATTCTGGTATCTTTGATGAATTTATTTACCATTATGACGTCAAAGTTCTACGGGCACCCTTGTTAATTTCAGTAAAGGCGACAAATAGCAATAAGGTGTATTGTAAACAGTATATTTATCCAAAACTCACATTGCTAGGAATACTAAAAAGAACAGTGAAACAACATAGAACTGCATATCATTTGCCAAGTACCAGGACCATGCCATACACTGCAATTAAAGATAACGACATGTAGAGAACATAACAAGATGACTTGTGAACAATTGCTTAGCCTAGCTATAAGTATTTGATTAACGATAAAGTAAGGGAACTAATATTTTATTTCGTTAAGAAAGGGCGGTGCAGGAGGGACATCGCATCGGTCAACTAATTTCAAATGATGACCGTATAAGGTATGTAGTGTCGATTTCAGTCGATCTTCCACATAACCTATTTAGAATAACTTTAAGGGGAAGAAAAACACCATTCTTTTAGAAGGCCATATATTGTGTGAACATGCATGGATTTATTCCATCTTAACATTTTTCTGGTTTGTTCGACTTATGGTTTTTGATTCTCTAATCGTTTTTTTCCTTTGTTTTGAACAGAAATTAAACAGCATTGCACTATATAGTTTTGTATTTTACAATCCGACAACTCAGTGTTTCCTATACTATTACATTGTATACTCATGACGTATTTGTGACATTAAATTGCATTACACGTATTTTTAAATTTTCACTTATGGTAGCAATGATAAACAACATTCTTTGAGTGCCTGTTTAAAGTTTTTTTTGTCGTTTGGTTTTAGGTGTAGCGATTGTCTATGGTTGCCTTCCGATATATTTGTTTTTCGATATACGACAAATCAGACAGTTTGTTTTCTCGTCGGAATTGTTTCCCAGTGTTCACATTTTTTTCATCCACAGCGTTTGTTCTCTTGAGAGTAGGTTGTTTGATTGTCATGCATTCTACAACTCTTATTGTTCATACTCTGTTTTAGTTTGTAACCCGGATTTGTTTTCCCTCGATTAATGACTATTGAACAGCGGTAGCCCGGTAGTCAGCACGTTTTGTGCTGACACGAATTGTCATTAATATTGTTATATTTATAAATTAACTGTTTACAAAATTTTGATTTTTTTGAAATACTTAGTCTTTTCTACCTCAGGCATAGATTACCTTAGCTGTATTTGGCAAAACTTATGGGAATTTTGGTCCTCAATGCTCTTCAACTTCGTACTTTATTTGGTCTTTTTAACTTTTTTGGATTCGAGCGTCACTGATGAGTCTTTTGTAGACGAAACGCGCCTCTGTCGTATATTCAAAATTTTGTCCTGGTATCTATGATGAGTTTATATACTATTGTTGCCTTTATTGTTCATACTAACCTGACCATCGACGTGCACAAGATTGTTTACGTATAGCAAGTTCGTCCACCAATTTATTTTGCAATCGTCAGCTGTTTTGACTGCTTCTGGCCATAGTGGACCATCACCAAAATACTTCATCAAACACCCATAGACCATTATAACCATCATGTACATAGGGGTTAGTCTGAAAAAAGGTATTTTGAAAATTTGCATTTTTATTCTTACATGAAGGCATGATATATCATTTTGAATAGTAAATTAATAGAACCAATAAAGAACTGGAAATTCGTTCCCAATAGAAAATTCAAACCGCATCTTAAATATACAAGTTAGTATAAATTCAAAATTGTTTTACACATAAAATTGAATCTTACAGATCATAACCTGCAGTAATCACTAAGCATATTTTTGAGAGATTCCGTTCATCAAATTATTGAGACCGCCTAAATGGTCTCTTGCATTCTCATGGTAGCGTGTTTGTTTCTACATCGGGAAGTCGTGGGTTCCAACTCGGCCAGGTAAACTAAAGACCTAAACACTAGTATTTTATGCATCCCCACTGAGCACCCGGCGTTAAAGATTAAATGAAAATACTGGTCCGGGTATAGGGTTACATGTTTTCTGTCTGTGGACAGTTACATTGTGAACTCGCGATTCAGCGTATCGATCGAGTATACAACAGGGTTGGATATTCATACTGCATTATTTTTTTATTGTCCTTAATGTAATAATGTACCACTTGATTTTAAATGTAGCGATCTATCATCATTTTCCCCCTAATTGTTAGGTATTCTCCTTACGCTTGCTGACCGTTTAAATAGCCATGTTTGAACATCGAAACGTATTGCCCATTGTACACATCACGAAACAATAAAATTGAGAATGGAAATGGGGAATGTGTCACGAGACAACAACCCGACCATAGAACAGACAACAGCAGAAGTATTGGTCATTCTATAAATAGATTATCAACATACCTCCATATTCTATGAAAATAGTAGTTAAAAGTATAAGCCGCTGTTTTTGCACAGTTGAAGCGTTTTGTCAACTTTTCTACTTGTTTTATTTGCAGGTACGTCAATAGCATTCCACTGAAAATAAATAATGAAATTTGTTGACATTTTCACAGTATTATGCTCCTAAAATAAGGGCAATAGTAGAACACTGGCGTTAAATAGTCATAATTCGATTAAGCAAAAAACTGAGTATCAAACTAAAACAGAGGGTAACAAACGACACAACCCCAACGTACATAAAAAATATGAAAAACGTATTGCAAAAATATTCAGATGAATATCATGATAACAGCTCTTTATTATACTTAAAGTTTGCAAACATAGAAAATTCCTTATCCCTATTAATATTATTTCGTAGTCTGGTCAATATAGTCCAGTAAAGTCAATTTTGAAATCGCTGTGAAAGCGTTTACATGTCAAAATTGACAAATTCATTTCATCTACAATGACAATTTTATACACTCTTTTTGACTTTTTTGACATAGAGTAATATTTGTTTTGGCTAAGCTTTTGACGATATCGCAAGATGTAAAAGCAAAATTTCAAAATTAGACTATATGAATTTTTTCGCAGTTTTTTTTTTTCAATGCAGAACAATCATCCGAAAGTTTTATATTTTTAACAGGCACATCTTCAATATTTAAAAATTTTCAAGGAAATTTCTTCTTAATTTCCTTCACCAATAATCTTCAACAAAAGTTGAGTAAAGGTACCTGATCATATAGAAAGTGTCAACAGAAAATCCTCCAGCAATAACAGCTTGGAAAGTAAATCGTTTCATCATCTCAGTGGCTTCCACAATGTTTTCTGAAATATTTTAAATTTTTGTTAATTTCACAGATTTATAACATAGATTAAAATCCAAAAGATAAAAAAAGAACAGAAAACTGTATACTGAATCATATAACCCCTTTTACTCTTAAAAGAAATAATTTTGAAGAAACCTGTATAGAAAACAAATATATTGAGTCCTTTTCAAAATTTTGTTTTGCTGAATAGTAATTATCTAATGGTTACCAGCAAAGAAAAGATCCATTGATGTTCTACTGTGTCTGTAGATATAAGAAGATGTGGTATGAGTGCCAATAAGACAGCTCTCCATCCGAGTCACATTTAGTAAACATAAACCATTATAGGTCAAAGTACAATAATCAACATGGAGCCTTGGCTCACACCTAACAACAAGCCATAAAGGGCTTCAACACAAATCATTCAATTTATACGTAAAAAGGAGATATAAGTATACATCGACCAGACAACCGTAACACAGACAAAATTATCTTCAGTACAACATATTGTCTATAGGGAAGACGGTACTATTTATTCTGCCATAGACGACAATACTAACATTTTCTAAATTGACCACTTTTTATAATAAAAACATGGATAAAACAGTTATGTGTGGTGTTAGTATTTAAATATTCTGTTTTAAAAATTTAAACCAAATAGTATCATGACCAATTTCCAAAGGAGCTTGTTTATGCTATCCATGTCCATCGTCATTTTACACCAAATTTATGAAAATATATTGTCCCTTACATCCCATCACAGCGTTCCTTATTTGAATTCCTTCACCTCCGTTGGGTACACAAAAGGCCAACATGTTGCTGGGAAAATGTAAAAAAAAACGCTTTCCCTAAAACAAAAGGTAAGTCTACGAATATACATACCGGTTGTCCACAAGGAAGGAATTGACACAATTCCGTAATTAAATGTGTGACCGAGAATAACCCATGTTAAACTGAGGAACCGTATGCCGTGAATACAGTTGATGGAATTCCCGCTTGTTTTTCCAGAAAGAATTTTCTCCACATTTTCTTGAAGTGCAAATGCTTTCAAGATTCTATGAAGTACACCTGAAAATAAAGGCAACAATTATAGTCCAGTCAAACTAAGATTTAATCTCAATCTAATTGCAACAGAAAAGGGTTGAGTCCTAATCTATAGCACTATGCCCTTAATATACACAGAAAAAAGTCCCATAAAATCTAACTTGAGGAAAACTCAAAATCAGAACTTTTTTTGTCAGTTTTTGGTTGATTTTTTTGAAATTTATGTAAAGTTTGATACTTTGATGGGATAATAAGTTGGTATTTGACTAAATTATATAATCTTCTGTTCATGAAATGTACAAAACCGAAGTGTTATAAGTAGTTATATTGTTTTTTTTGTGTGCATTTTTCATTAAAGAAATTGAAAATTTGGAGCTTTGTGACCATTTTGAAAAAAACATTGCGAAAACTTGGTATTGTTTATTTTCTGTATATTATATTTTTTTCAGAATCTAACTTGTCTAAAGAAATTTCAAACCACAAAAAGAATAATACATGCTCCATTTTTTTTTTGAGATATTTTACCTTAACATGTTAAAAATTCAAAAAATGGTCAACTAATGAATTACGAAATCTAGATAATACCTTGATAAAAGATATGAAAACACCTTTAGAGTTGTAAGCTATACCCTAAAGACCGCTAACAAATCAAGAATCAATACATTCTGATGAATAGAATCGGTAAAGTTATAATTTTGTATCAATTTTCATTGATATTTCTGCCTTTTTTGTAAGAGTTATCTCCCTTTTCAATGCAAATCTCAATAGGAATTTTAAATGGTGATTTTTTTAGTCTTCCTCAAATAAGATTTTATGGGACTTTTTTCTGTGTGTATTTGGGGTATATTGCTAAAGGTTAAAACTTAAAAATCTTCTGTTGCAATTACTTTCATGTTACGGTTAAATTTATGCTAGATTGACTGGACTATTAACATATAAAATAATGTACCGGTAATTGGAATTTGGACACACAAAAAATAAAAAGTATATTTTGACCACTGAGTTAAAAAAAAAAGAAAGAAAGAAAGAGAGAGAATATAAGCTTTTGAATAATTTTGGTATACAGCCTTCAGTTGATTGCCAGCGTTTCGAATGCCATGGAACATATATTGGATCCCAAGGGAGAGCACAAAAAGGGACAATGTGAAAGTACATTAAAGACCAAATACACCAGAATATAACTGGTGCATTGATTAAGGCGACAAAAGTTTACCGATGTTCAATTCTAGATTTAGGATTAGGAATTATATAGGAATTAACTAGGAATTAACTAGGAATAAAAATGAATCTACAGTTTACTTGTTATCACTGTACAAAGATTTTACTATTTAAAATTCTGAACATAATTGTTAACTTCAGTGTGTTTATGTGTAAAACAAAAGTCATCAAAGATACCTGGATTATAATTTTGAACGCAATGATTCACGTTCCTTCTGCAGAAGACTTTATAATGTTTATTATGATGAAAAAGTTAACAGACCAAATAATTAAATAAGTTAATTAGTACTCAAGACCCAAAATTCAAAAATACTTTGTTAAATACAGCAATAAAAAGACAATTTACACGTAATTACCTTGCTTTTTCTTTTCACTGTTAGCCTTTGGTCTTCCTCCACTTTGTTGAGATGGCTGTTCAAGCTGATGGAATGACTGTTTCTCGTAACTGGCATTTCCATTTCCTACGGATCCATTTCCTGCAGATCCATTTGTATGCGTAAGACCATTCTGATTGCTCTCGGCATGAGGCATATATGCTTTAGGTATGTCTATGTCTGTTGTCCTGTTCGATAAATCGACTTTAGTTTCAGCTTCGTCGTTTTGATAAGCCATGTTGTACATTGCTTTCATTTCTAATGGTACTTTTGGCAGTTCATATGCATTGCCTGTCGATTTTGCATTATGTTTCATATTTGTAACCATCATGTATAAAGTGCCCACTACAATCAGTAAACCGAAGATGGATAACATTACTCTGAAAAGTTCATTTGCATTCTTATTATATTACAACACTAAAGTAGAAACTAATATACATACGACATAAAGGGACGGCTATAAAAAAAACATTGTTTTAGAAAAAAGAAATTCTTAAAATATCTGTAACTTTATTCTAAATAATTGTTTTTAAAGTTTGATTAATTTCAATAATGAAATCACCCTGCTGTTTATTGTTGTTGCTGAAAAAGAAAAAAACCTATCACTATTTATCGATTTAAGGGAGAGCATATTTGTGATTGTTAAAACTGGACGAAACTTGTTAGTTTTACTGAATTCGAACGACAAAACGTTTATCAACTTTGGTGGTATGATTTTTCAACAAACAGTTGATATTCAAATGCATATTAGCTGTCATTTCTACTGGCCAATAACATTATCAAAGATTTCAAGCTAATACTGTATACGCCAGACGCGCGTTTCTAAAAAAAACTATATTAGTATTCATGTAAAGCGGAATTTAAATAATCTTTCTGAACGAATACGAATAAATGAAAAAGCACATATGAAAACCCTCATTCTTTACTTTTGGGTTCAGGTACAAAAACACGTAACACTGTCACTCAAGAAACAAAATTTCATACATTCAAGTATACATGGCAAAATAAGGCATGGACAAAAAACAAAATCGGGATAACAAACTAAAACTGAGGGAAACGCATTAAATATAAGAGGAGAACAACGACACAACACTACAATGTAACATAAACAGAAACGGACTAAGAATTAGACCATATCAAAATCAGAGGTCTGCTTCATATCCGGTTCTTTTTTCTTCTTCTAATATTGACACATTCGAACGAGTTCAAAACTAGGATCAATGACAAATTAACAATTGACATGTTACGCAAAGACATGTTTGAATAAAATTGAGAATGGGAATATAGTGAAGTATATAAGCAAATGAAGTTGAAGTATATTAGCGTACAAAAACTTCCTCATAAGGATTTCAGGAAAAATTAGTAAAACAGATAGTACACAAGTTTGACATTACGGATTGGTTGATCGGAACACTTGTGACACATATTCTGTGAAATAAGATCTTGGTATACCACGAAAGCGGTTTGATATGAAATTTTACCGATTATATCCTTTAAATTTTATCAATATTAATTTATTTTGGATTCTCAAAACTTGTCATTCGTGCATTACAAGAAGATGATTATCCTACCGACGCAAGCAAACCATGAAAAAAGTTAATCACAAAAATACTGAACTCCGAGGAAAATTCAAGACGGAAAGTCTCTAATCAAATGATAAAACACATCAAACGAATGGACAACAACTGTCATAGTCTTGACTTAGTACAGGCATTTTCAAATAGAAAATGGTTGATTCAACGATGACACGGTTTCCTCTTATTTTCCAACATGTCAAATATCTTACTTACATGGCAGCAACAGCTGAATCATCCTCTGTTATTGGTTTATTGTCGAAACAGTAAACGTATACGCCATCAAACGTCGTAGTCATATTGCGTAAAGCCTCTAAAACAATATTGCAGTTTTCATTATTTTTCATGTCAATGTTTTAATTCAAAACCTTTAAGTAAATTCAGTTGTGTACTTTGAAATAAATACGTAAGATAGAGTGACTGATAAACTACCAATGGATGCGGTTTCAATAGCAAAATGTTTAATTTGTTCAACATATATTTTGGTGGCATAAATCAGTATAAGCAGCAAGGCCATAATCTTATATCTCTTTCAATGATTTCAATACCAAAAGGATGATATAGCTCCAATACGGGATTTCTTCTACACTTAATAACCTAATTCTGTTTTTTTCTCTCTATTTGCACCATGCAAAGATGAACGCTGGAGCCTGTCATTTTAATAATATTTCATCTTTCTGAGAATGTTCTGAAACAGTTTTTTTCAAGATTCTGCTTCCTTCATGGAATCTTTATTTTTTTCAATACTGCTCTGTGATATCTGCACAAAACGTCACGTACTTCAAGTACGGAAGTATCAAACCTATGTAGTTATATTTGATTGTTCTCATTTCCATACATTGATATGATAACCAAATTATCCAAAGGCGGTCAGGGTTGTGAATATTTATCCATCTTTATTTGTTTATTTACCCAACCTGGTTAACATTGCATGACAAATTACTTTTACACCGACCTGGAAAGCAACACATGAAGATAAGATAACCTAAGACTTGATAACTTAAGATAGGCTAACACTCATTGCGGTTAGGGTACACAGATCGGTGTCCTATCTATGCATCTTGAACTGTAATATAACGCCTTTAGTATTTGTTTGAATATTGCATCGTTTGTTGCTGTCTCATAAATAAAACAGTAATTTACCTCTATTCGAAAGTCGTAAATCGATTTAGAGAAAACAAATCCAGGTTACAAACTAAAACCGCGGGAAACACATCAACTATAAGAGGAAAACAACGAAACAACAGAAACCCTGAAGTGCAACAAAAACAAACGACAATATAACACACACATAAACGAACTATAAGTTAAAAACTGCAATTTTCTTGACTTAGTACAGGACATTTTAAGAAAATATGGAGGGCTGAACCTGGTTTTGTAGCTATCCAAACCTCGCGTACGTATCCCCCGCATCTCATTTTACCTATGAGTAGCTACATGTTGACAAGGATACTGTTCATTGTTCACTTTCTTCAAAATAGTGTTTGGCATTAACGTTTTTATTTTAATAATTCCGAATTTGCAATTCCAATGTACTTTTAAACAATGTGTCAATACATATTAATTCGGCGTCAAATATTGCAGTTGAAGTGCCAAAATGAGCCATGTCGTCAATGAATATTTAGTGCTTACAAAGTGAAACTGTTATCAACATTGTGCATATGTATATAACATGTTCTAAATATCTAGTTGAAGTGGAAAGAGTTCTTTATGAAATATACTATAAAATCCAAATATTTTTATATAATAAAATTGTATTTACCTAGTTTGAACAATCCTGAAATATCGCGAGAATGACAACTATCTGGTACACACGCTCCCCAGGTCAAATGAACTGGAACGCCTTTGGTGTCCTGTGAATTATAAGAGGGAAATGGTAGTTACATGTGTATGATCTTATTAATAAGCGAATTTATCGATTATTGTTGTCTTTTCGTCATTTTTCTTTCAGCCAAGTTGTTGCCACAATTTGCTCATACTTTCAATCTGCTTTAACATTATTTCAATGTTTTGCGTTATGGTGACGTATTTTGTCTAGCGCTTTGCTGATTTTATTTAAAAAATGTGTATGCTTTTCTTGCATATAACGAAAACCTTTACCTGACACGCAAGAGACCGACTATATTGTAAACAAAGCTGATAGATCGTTTGTGAGTTTTAGAATCAAAATGTCATCAATACAACAAAATCATTAACAAAATCATTCTTTAGTTTTCTATGTTGTGTCATGTGAATTATTGTTTAAAAGTTATCGTACGAGATCTTAAAAGCCCTTATGTCAAAGTCAGAAGATACAATAACATTTTGTCTTATATGTCGAGTGACCATTAGGAAACCATGACAATTAGATGATTTCGTAAAATTTCTTAATTGAATCATTTCTTTTCAAATATTTGTTTTTAAGAATTGTAAAAATAACAGAAAATGATTCAATTTATTCCAATACCGAAGCACTTGCTTCTAGACAGATGGTACTTTTGTTATTCACAGTCCACTAACAACGGTATTGGTCTAGTGTTAATATATAGCACATGACAAAACATTTCAATTATTATGATATCAGGAAGCAGATCAGTACAAATAACAGGAAGATGGTAACAAACATTCACCTATAAACGTATGAAAAAGTAAAATCACAAAAATATCGAACTTTGAGGAAAATTCAAAAAAGGAAGTCACTAATCAATTGGAAAAAATGAAAAGTTCAAACAAAATCAAACGAATGGATAACAACTGTTGCATTCATAACTTGGTACAGGCATTTTCTTATGTAGAAAATGGTGGATTAAACCTGGTTTTATAGTTTGCTTAATCTTTCACTTGTATGACAGTCGCATAAAATTCCAACAACAAATAAACATCAACAATAAAGGTGATTGACAATGGTACTTACAATTGGAAGGACACCGGATGGAATATCCATTGATACTCTGCAATACCGAGTTCCGAATGATGATGCTGTCTCTTTTGTCCTATTTCCTAATTTTCCCCCCGCCTTTATTTGTGCTTGTATTTCCATGCATTCATCAAAAGAACCAACCAAGTTCAACTGACCGTGCATCACACCTTCTCGGAGCTTTCCCATAGAGTCAAACACTATAATAGAAATAAATGTAATTTGTCTAGAATCATCTAGAATCATCTAGAATTTAGAACATTCAAATTGGAGTAGGTGTCAAATTATCCCTGAATTTGACCCGGTTAGCAAAGCACTGTATGTTTACTTGAAATGGTCTATGACTAGCGAAAGCTAGTTAACAATTTACAGATGTATAACCATAATGAGCAGTGTATTTGTTTAATAGTTATCATACACATTTGCGTTGTCTATGTATGTCATAAATTATAATTTCATACTTAATGATAGATAGTCTTCTTTGATTTTCAGAGGGTGGATATAATTCTGCGGTTACATTTATCTATCTCGACCTTGTTCCTCCATGATATTCTCGTTTACCGTAATATTATGATAAAAATGTAGTCTGTGCACCCGTATGTATGTAGAGCATGCCATCATACGTCAAAAAAACATTTGTATATTTGAAAAAAAAAAACTCATCAGCTGCATCCTCTCCCCAAATCATATTCAGTCTTCCATAGTATTAAAAGTGTATAAGCCCTTTTTAAACGTAAAATTAATAGTTTATTGCCAAAAACAACAAACAAGATTGAAAGAATATTATGACGAGAATAAGTGAAACTCGCAATATGCTGAAAATTGAAATTTAACAGGCCGAAAAAAGCTTTATTCAAAATAAGATTATGATATTCCTGTCATCTTATTTACAACCCAAGACATGATAGAAAATTCACTTTCTTTATTGTAAGTTTTTAAAACAAAATTTAGCTGTTGAAGCTTTCTTGCATCCGATATAACTCAAAATACAATAAAATGTTCTCACTTTTTTTTTTTATCTTTATTTCTCAACAAACCAATACAATGGTATAGACTAGCAATAGTACGCACGTACTTATTATAATCTTAGTGAAAATGAAATACATTTAAATATGCTACAGGTACTTTAAGACATATGATATACTTTTCAACATGGTTAACATGATAAAGACATGTTCTACGTGTGGGAGGTTTTCATAAAGTCAATACATAAATCTTGACGACGAGTACGTTGACACTATGACCAAAAGAGTAAAATTTCATATCAGGGACATATTGGAATGAATCTAGCTTCAATAAAATCAATGTCATGTTTGTGATTACCTTGAACGTTTGATAAAGTTTACTATTTCGGGTTCAGGAGAATTTAACAGGCCAATCCGGAAATAAACTGGATAAACATACCTCGATTCTATTGTGCAGATTTATATTTTATGAGGAATTGAAAATCTTCCAAAGACCGGTATTAGGTATTATTATGTAATAGAAAATGGAAGTTAGGTGCACAGTATTATAAGTGCATAGTTAATTATTGATATGTGTATAAGGTCAAAAGTTGATGGTATTAAATTATTGCAATAAATTGAAACCTCAAAATATAAAGTTTCCCTAGCTAACTACCATTTTGTAACTTTATCATTATGTTATATATAATGTATGTTATATTCGAGTTTACTTTTATTGCTGTGCGTAAATTTGAAATAAAAGTAAAGATGGAATTTTATTATTATTAGTCAACTATGCACAAAGATGTAAATAATTAGTTTATCATAGTCAACTATATATAAAGGTAGAAAAGAAACTGGTGCATTTATGAGTGTCAAAGTTCCTATTGCATCTGTCGCACTTTTTTACACGAGTTTCTTCAAACTGGAATTGTCATTGACATAATTAAAAAAAAATATTGGCGACATAAGTTTACCGATGTCAAAATCTATAAATTTCTTTACTATATTTTCTTTTTGTGGTTTAATTGCCAAAATCTAGGCTTGTTGCTGATAAATGGTAATATAAAAAAAAAATGTGGTATGATTGCCAATGCGACAACTATCCACAAAAGACCAAAATGACACAGACATTAACAACTATAGGTCACCGTACGGCCTTCAACAATGAGCAAAGCCCATACCGCATAGTGAGCTATAAAAGGCCCCGATAAGACAATATAAAACAATTCAAACGAGAAAACTAACGGCCTTATTTATGTAAAAAAAATGAACGAAAAACAAATATGTAACACTTCTACGTATATAGTTATTAGAAAATTAGTATCCTCAGAAATGTTGTGCTTCTTTAGTATGTCTATTGTTTTCCTTTTGTCCAGACATAATTTGTTAAAAAGTTTGGGTATGTATTCAATATACCCTTGAAGGATCCCATTTGAGAATAAAACATGATAAATGTTATAAATTCAATTACAGTCAATGACATCATGGGTTAAATAAGGAAATAAATGTATACAGAACCAGTAGGAAATTTCTGCAAGGATAAAACTCGCGATAAGACGTTGGGTTAACAAACGGCCAGGGTCATTATTTGTACTATTAGAACCTTTAAAAGACCTTGAAATTCCAACATTAGAAAGATAAGGGCAAAGACATCGATCATTTATTTATATCAATACTCATTGCATATGCAAATAACAAAGATTTCGTTCGGATCGAATATCTTTTCTGGATTTTCCTTAGTCAGGAACGCTTAAATCCAAAAAATTGAATGCCAATGATCATGATGATGTAAAAGTACTTACACGAGGAGGTTCATGATCAAAAGAGAACTATTAAAAAGAATAGTTAAATCCATCTGGGGTCAAGTTCAAGATCATGAGATATATTTTCATATAAAGGTTGTTTATATACGGAAACGGGCAAATGCGTGATCAGAGAGGAATTTCTGCAAAGGCTAAAATCATGATAAAGTGGTAGGTTAACAAACGGTCATGGTAAATCTCTGTACTATTATAAATTAGAAATCTAAGAGCAAAATATCTATCTTTCAAACATTTGTTTATTTGAATGTTTTATGTGGATTTAGAGCAATTAGATATACATACTTGTATCAATATACGTCTAAATAGGTTACAACAACAAAAAGTTAAAGAAATGAAAAAAGTAATTTTAAGGAATAGTGAAATCCTTATTTCTATCCTAAAATTTTAAAAAAATGTATGCAATACGAATGCCATATATGGGGAAGGTTTGCCTACCTTTCGAAAATACTGGAGATGAAATACAGTTTTTTTGTGGAATTCGTGTTGCTCATTCTTAAGTCTTATTTTCAGTGTTTTATAGACTGTTGATTGTCTTTTCGTCATTTTTTCATGATTTAATCGGTTTCTCTTCGTGTTATGAGCTTTTAGTCTTCGTGTGAAATTATCTGCGTTTTGTATGTACCGATAAGTCATCTGCTATTGTCAGCATAACTGTCAATATTATCAATTGTGATTGGGTAATATTTAACACTTTTATCAATGTTGACTTGTTGATATCATATTCATATTTGATAAATACGAGGATATGAAAATAATCTTAAGAGAACTGTTTTTGCCAATGTATTATGAAATTATTAAAATAACCGTTTCGCAATCGTCGACAAGAGAAAGAAACCCATTTTTATTTTCATTTCATGAAATATACAGACATAACTACAAATGTATATTTAATTCTAAATGTATCAACTTCATTATTTTCTTTTATATTAATTTCAAATTGTTAGTTTGAATGAAACAATGGTATGTTATCAATGTAAATAATGAAACTAAATATAAGTCAATATAATGGTCATAAGTTTCGTTGTTTAATGGTCCAAAATCAAATACATACGTATTAACCACTTGGAGAGATATTTTCAAAATAAAAACAAAAAAGTAACTCATTTAAGGATTATTAATGTTATATCATAGTTATTTTTCATAATCATGTTATTTTGCTATAAATCTAATAATTCATATCAACAACTTTTTTGAAATATTCATGGATTTTGATTGACATTATACATGTTATATAGTTCAACATTGATTAACAAAAATCTAATTTGCTTGTATGCGCAAGTTTTTTTGTACCTTGGAAATTGTTATACGTGCTATCTTGAATGAAACGGAGTTCAAAGTACAAAAAAGTGAAAATTTCAGTACGTTTTTCGTTGTATTACTCATCTGTATATTTTAACACAGTTCGTGATATATATCTTTATCTACTTTTAACCTCTGGTTGACACATTCTAAAAATATTATACTGATAGAAAATTTCTTTTTTCAGCAGTATGTATTCATGAAGACAAAAAACTTAAGAATTATTGGAATTTCCAGATCAAAATCATTGTCGCATATTTTAAAAAAAATCAGTAAAGTTTGTCACAACAATACGATCATTTTTATTTTAATCATTTGAATCAATTGCATTATTAACTGATGACTGAAGAAGAAGAGAGGCCAATATTTATCATAATCATAACTTTTGTTTCATCACTATGTACATTTATGAAAAAAAAAGATCTGTCTAATAGTTCGTTTAAACTTTTTCGCCTTATCATATAACCCCACCTACTGCGTATTTTATATTATTCAGTTTAAAAAAAATCACATTCAGTGTAAGTGTTTCGTACGTGATATACTATAAACATGCAACTAAATATAGACCAGCTCTTATTTTGGGCACTAACTACTGTTACCAGGGAGAATATTGAATGGGAACGATACACCCTTAATCGATTGAGGACTGATGTTGTTCGCCAAATTGTAATGTACTAGAAGGCCAGTAATACAGAGGAAGGATAATGAAACCTTTTTTGTTTTGTTTTATTTGAATTTAGTTTAAACAATATTTATTCAAATAAATCAACATTAAACGGTATTATACAATGAAATAATATTAAGGATTCAGAAACAAGCAATTTGCTTTTACAAATCTGTCTCCTTTACTTATTTGAATTTAAGAGACACTCTTTTAAAAAACAAAAATAAAAAGAACCAGACTCGACAAATTGCAATTTTCCCTCTTTAAAACTGCATAATTGACAAGAAAAACAGAAAACACAGCTTATGCAGGTGATTTTTTTTAAGATCAGACTACCATAAACAATAAGCGGATGCCAGGAAGTCAGAAATTTTGCGCAAAGAACATGAAATGAAAAAAAAAACCATTGTGTCTCTTCATTGATTTATTGACTTCGTATGTAAACGTTTTTAATTTTAACATTCTGGTCAATGAATGATAACATTATTTACTGTAAGATAAAGCATCAATGTTGATTCATACTTTGTCACGTAGTTATCACTGCTAAGTATGCAAAATGATCTATAAATAAACTATATGTAATGTTGAGTGAAATGAAAAACAACCGGGACCTTGAACATTATCAAAGTTTTATTTCTAAGGATGATTAAATCCTGTTTTTTCTGTACGTTAGTGCGGTATTACAGTCAAGGTTCATATCTTTCCGCATGACTAAATGACAGAGTTGTCTGGATATGCAAAAGCAAAAAAAATATCGAACAACATATTAAAATATTCAAAACATTTTGGCATATTTCTTTAATCCAATCCATAACTAAGGCTTGCCTCTTATAGACATACTGATCATTCGCTCATCCTACTTTTGCAACTGTGTTTCAAAAGATACAATGAAAACCTCTGACAGTAATACAATGGTTTAAGGCTTTGTGTGTCGTGTACAGGTGAAAGACAGGTCAAACACAATCCAGATTCTAAAATCGCTTTTTTGAGAACCTATTGACGTTGTACAAATTATCAGTTTATTAAGATCTTGTCAATGAATGATAACAATATTTACTGTAAGATAAAGCATCAATGTCAATATAAACAGTTACATCACTTATTATTTCTGCTAACTATGCAATGTTGTCTATAAATAAACGGTATGTTATTTGAGAGAGATAGAAACAAAATGAAAATACATGTACATCAACGTTTATTTCAAAAAGAAGACTATATTACATTTTTCTTTTGTTGACCTTTCTGTTGTTTTGACATGCCGAGTAGTCTGAGAAAGTATTAAAAGATTAATTTTGATGTATGCTATGTGTGTACATTGGAAACCACTGCCAGTATAACAATGATTTGACTTTTTGTTTGCATGTACAAATGACGTATCGAGAGAGAGAGAGAGAGAGAGAGAGAGAGAGAGAGAGAGAGAGAGAGAGAGAGAGAGAGAGAGAGAGAGAGAGAGAGAGAGAGAGAGAGAGAGAGAGAGAGAGGAGAGAGAGAGAGAGAGAGAGAGAGAGAGAGAGCAGAAGAGAAAATACACTGGCCTTAATATTAGAAATAAGCAAAACTTAACTTGCTTAACGTTATGTTTAAATTGCAGACCCGACAGCCCCGGTGTTTAACATTTACCAATTGCTTTATGACAGCGTCGTATGAGAAAGCTAAAAAAATCAATTTAAAAATTATAAATAAAAAAAATAAAAATATAATTAGGCTTAATAGCCGTACATTTTGAATGCGCATCTTTGTTTGGCGTATTAAATTATAATCCTGGTACCTTTCATACTTATTATGTTTCAAAAGAAGTAATACTCGTGTGTCTTAATATGTTAGACCCGCTGCCAACAGATAAAGTTTTTATAACAATGGTTTGACGCTATATTTGTCATGTGTAGGTGAAAGATAGGTTATGATCAAATCCGTCGTTTGAACTTTATTAAAAGCTTTAACTGTATTAAAATGTCAAATTAACATGCATATAACTTTGTAGCAATAGTAATTTACAAATATATATATATAAAAAAGAAGATGTTTAATGATTGCCAATGAGACAACTATCCACAAAAGACCAAAATGACACAAACATTAACAACTGTCTTTTCGTCATTGACTTATCAAAGCTGTTAAAATTTCCTATGTATTCAACAATTTCCCAAGTTCCATGTGCATATCGTCAAAGTAGGAACCATCAGCATCGTATCAATTTATTTAACAACTGTAACAGCTGAGCTGAAGTCGAAACTTTTGATTTTACTATGTAAAAATTAAAATTGTTCTTATGAAAATAAAAATATATTAAAATTCTTATAACATTATATGTTTATTTCTAGTACACTGTACGTGTTGAACCAAGTATTCGTTCCATGTTAATCAATATGAATAACAGATAATCCCATAATGTTCTTAAAAATGTTCTTAATCATTTAATTAATTTAAATGTTCACGCCTAGTCAAAGTCCATCGTTCTCTACGTAGTTCCGTGGTTTCATTTACGAAGAAGCGTAAGTTTTGTTGGCATTCGTAATGTCATCTGTAAATTGATGTACAAAGTCCAAAGCAGAAGAGTTGCTATTGATCCTGGTAAATGATATGAATGAGTGTTATCTATTAATAATTTAATTTTCGAAGTAACGCATCTTCTGATTGGCTGACGTTATTTTATTATCAGGCAATAGACATAATTTAGTCATGTGACCGTGACGTCATCAACCTTTTTTTCATGGTTTTCTACGGTTTAAAATGGAATTTAGAATTAAATCATAAGAAATGACTGTAAATTTTTCTGTCTATTCGAAATAACCTAAAAAATGTGGTGCACACAGTTAAATAACCCGCTACGCGCGTTATTCAGTGTGCACCACATTTTTTATGTTATTTCTTCATAGACAAAAAAATATTACAGTCATTCCTTAAGTATTTGGATGCATTTTAAATAAATGTGAAAAAAAATCGTAACAAAATCAAATCAATGTTTTTTTGTATTTTACCTCTTTTTTATTCTCCCTTCAATTTATTTATATTTGTTTATACGACAGAAAGGTAAAAGAAAGTTTATTAACGACTTGAAAATACATTGTCACTCGGCAATGCCTAGTCAAATCAACCAGTTTGGCTACATTAAGAAAAAATAGGTAGCGTTAGTGAAATGACTATATATCGTAGGCTATTTTAATTGTGCTTTTTATGGTTTTGGCAGTTGTCAACATAAAATGGTGAAAGTTTGGAAAGGAATACTAGTAAGTTATACATTTAAAAAAAAGGAGAAGCGGTTACTTTTTATGAATACTGCCGCACTGTGTATGTAAACAATATAAATTTACAAAAAAAACAGAGATATTTTCATGAGTGTTATTCGAAAAGACTTTAAAGTTTGAGTAAATTTGATGTAAAATCAACGGTGGCCATGTGTATACTATAAACAAGCTCCGCTCGAAGATGGTCATGCCATCATTAGACTTAAATTTAAACAGAATTTTAAAGTATTTATATCCCGCATAACTGTTTTGTCCTTGTTTTTATGATAAAAAGTTAGATTAGACATTGTGTGTGTCGTGTAGAGGTCGAAGCCAGGCGAGGCGCAATCTGGATTCTAATATTCAATGTTGGTTTTTTTTTTGTATTGATATTTTGCAATATCCTCAGTTTATTTATATTTCAACAGTCTGGTCAATGAATGATAATGATATTTACTGGAAGATAAAACATCAAGGTAAATACACACCATTACATGGCATTATTATCAGCACTTAGTATGCAATATTGTCTATAAATAAAGTGTATGTAATGTCGTCTCTCGAGAGAAAATGAAAATAAACTGGACTGAAGGTCAGAAATCATCAAAACTTAATTTATTTTATTTTTTGTTTTTGTTTTTGTTAACGTTTATGTTCTTTTGGCAGCCTGGTGCTATACCTTTGTTGATTACTTTATGACAGAGTCGTCTCGGTATGGGGAGGGTTTGGATGCCGCTAACATGTTTAACCCCGCCACATTATTTATGTATGTGCCTGTCCCAAGTCAGGAGCCTGTAATGCAGTGGTTTTCGTTTGTTTATGTGATACATATTTGTTTTTCGTTCATTTTTTTTTTATATAAATAAGGCCGTTAGTATTATCGTTTGAATTGTTTTACATTGTCTTATCGGGGCCTTTTATAGCTGACTATGCGGTATGGGATTTGCTCATTGTTGAAGGCCGTACGGTGACCTATAGTTGTTAATGTCTGTGTCATTTTGGTCTCTTGTGAAAAGTTGTCTCATTGGCAATCATACCACATCTTCTTTTTTATATTACAACTTTGCTAATGGGAATGAAGCAACGATTTTAGTGCATTAAAGTGCTAGGTTTGGCATGCCACAAAACCAGGTTCAACCCACCACTTTTATTCCCCTTTAAAAGTGTCCTGTACCAAGTCAGGAAGATGGCCATTGTTATATTATTGTTCGTTTCTGTGTGTGTTGCATTTTAACGTTGAGTCGTTTGTGTTTTCTCTTATTTTTGAGAAATTGAGATAAGACGTGGCACGGTACTTGTCTATCCCAAATTCATGTATTTGGTTTTCATGTTATATTTGTTATTCTCGTGGTGTTTTGTCTGATGCTTGGTCCGTTTCTGTGTGTGTTACCTTTCGGTGTTATGTCGTTGTTCTCCTCTTATATTTAATGCGTTTCCCTCGGTTTTAGTTTGTTACCCCGATTTTGTTTTTTGTCCATGGATTTATGAGTTTTGAACAGCGGTATACTACTGTTGCCTTTATTTATTGGAAAATACATGGTATATGATTCTATCCAAAGAATATATATAAAAAATTTAAGGACCCCCAAAACAAAAACGCTCAAAAAAGTAAAATAACAATAATATTGAACTCTAAAGAAAATTCAAAACGGAAAGTCCTTAATAAAATGGCAAAATTAAAAGCTCTAACACATCAAACGAATTGATGAGAACTGTCATATTCTTGACTTGATACAGGCATTTTCGTAGGTAGAACAGGGTGGATTGAACCTGGTTTTATAGCTAGCTGAACCTCTCATTTATACGACAGTCGCATCAAATTATATTATATTGACAACGATGCAAGAACAAAACAAACAGACATTATAGGTAAAAATGTTAAAATAGGGGTACAACAGTCAACATTGTTTTATTATCTTAATCACAATAAAAAGAAACAAATATTTAACAAAGAAGCACACAAATTCATACGTCAAATTTAACAAAAATGATTATTCATAAGGAAACCTAAATATCGGGATGATTGAAATCGAACCATATGTAGAATATGCTTCGTTTCTTTCCAACTCTCAAATAGTAGTTTGCTTCTTATAGCCATACTGTTAGTAAATTCATTTTTGTTTGGTGTTGTGTTTTATTTATGTTTCTTCATACGTTGGACCCGCTGTCAAAAGTATTGATTTTATCAGAATGGTTTAACGCTTTGTTTGTCGTGTGTTTGTGAAAGTCAGTTTATGATCAAATGCGTCATTATTGAAATTTTTAACTTGATCAAAATGTCAAAAATGTAACTTTGTATAATTCAGTATGTCCCTCTCTTCAATATTGGTTCATCATGAGCCATCAAGCTGAACAGAGTATTTTAGTATTTTAAATTCTCTATGTATTTAACAAGTTCCCAAGCTTTATGTGAATATTATAAAGATATCATCATCAAAGTCAATTTTATTTCAGCTACAGCTGCGCAGAAGCCTTTTTTTTTAGACAGAATTAGAGTTATAGCACATTTGTTTGGTCCTACGCTGTACGTGTTAAACCAAAAATTCGTAACCTGTTAACTAGACTAAGTACTGAATAATAACAGATCCTCCCATTTTGGCTTTAGACAGGTTCTTAACTATTCAATTATTTTATATAGGTATAAAAAGACATAGATTGTGTATAAATAAACTCATCATAGATACCAGAATGTTCACTCCTGGTCAAAGTCCAAGTTTTTTGGGGTTTTTTTTTGCAAAGCTAGAGGCTTTAATTGTATTTGCATTCGTGATGTCATGCGGAATTGATGTTTAAAGTCCAAAACATTCTAAATTCTGATAAATAAACTATGTTCATGCATTATTTTGATCATTATAAAAAATAGTTACATAAAATAGATCAGGTTGATCGAGGAAATCGTTCTTGAATAAGATTTTTGTAGTTATGTCACCGAAATATATGTTGTTTATTAGCTCACCTGGCCTAAAAGGCCATGTGAGCTTTTCTCATCACTTGGCGTCCGTCGTCGTCGTCGTCGTCGTCGTCGTCGTCGTCGTCGTCTGTCGTCGTTAACAATTTTTCAAACATCTTCTCCTCTGAAACTACTGAATGGATTTGAATGAAACTGAACATGATTGTTCCTTAGTATATCCTGCACAAAATGTGCGCTTCGATTTTTGATCCGTCAAAAAACATGGCCGCCGTTACTTAAAATAGAACATAGGGGTCAAATGCAGTTTTTGGCTTATATCTCAAAAACGAAAGCATTAAGAGCAAATCTGACATGGGGTAAAAATGTTCATTAGGTCAAGATCTATCAGCCCTGAAATTTTCAGATGAATCAAACAAACCATTGTTGGGTTGCTGCCACTTAATTGGTAATTTTAAGGAAATTTTGCAGTTTTTGGTCATTATCTTGAATATTATTATAGATAAAGATAAACTGTAAACAGCAAAAAAGATCAGCAAAGTAAGATCTACAAATAAGTTAATATGACCAAAATTGTCAATTGACCCCTTAAGGGGTTATTGTCCTTTAATGACAATTTTTCACAATTTGTTCATCATATTTGCTAACTTTAAAAAATCTTCTCCTCTGAAACTACTGAATGGATTTGGTTAAAACTTAGCATGGTTGTTCCTTAGATTATCCTGCACAAAGTGTGTGCTTTGATTTTTGATCCGTCAAAAAACATGGCCGCCGTTACTTAAAATAGAACATAGGGGTCAAATGCAGTTTTTGGCTTATATCTCAAAAACGAAAGCATTAAGAGCAAATCTGACATAGAGTAAAAATGTTCATTAGGTCAATATCTATCAGCCCTGAAATTTTCAGATGAATCAAACATCCAATTGTTGGGTTGCTGCCACTTAATTGGTAATTTTAAGGAAATTTTGCAGTTTTTGGTCATTATCTTGAATATTATTATAGATAAAGATAAACTGTAAACAGCAAATATGATCAGCAAAGTAAGATCTACAAATAAGTCAATTTGACCAAAATTGTCAATTGACCTCTTTAGGAGTTATTGCCCTTTAAAGACTTTTTTCACAATTTGTTCATCATGTTGACTTACTTTAAAAAATCTTCTCTTATGAAACTGCTGTATCAATTTCAGCCAAACTTAGGCTAAATGAGTTTCAGAGTTTCAGAGTATCTAGTATAAATTTTATATTTCATTTCCTTGTATGTCAAGAAACATAGCTCCTATGGCTAAAATAGAACATAGGAGAAAATGATTTTTTTTTGCTTTTGAAGAAAATAGGACGATTCAAAGAACATTTAAATAAATTGAAAAGCCAAAATAATCATTGATGAGAGATTAAACCAAAAAAATTCAGGTGAGCGATTCAGGCTCTTGAGAGCCTCTTGTTATATTTAAATGCAAACACGATAGTAGAGGAGCAATATGTGTTACGGTCTGTGTGTCCGTTTGTTCGTCCGTTCGTTTGTCTGTCCCGCCTCTGGTTGAAATTTTTGGTCAAGGTAGTTTTTGATGAAGTTGAAGTCCAATCAACATAAATATTAGTACACCTGCCCCTATGATATGATCTTTCTAATTGTAATGCGAAATTAGAGTTTTGATCCCAATTTTACAGTCCACTGAACATAGCAAATAATACTGCGGATGGGGCATCCATATACCATGAACATATTCCTTTTTTATTTTCCTTTCGATTCCTGATTTAGTACTGATGAAAGATGAAAGACAGTTCAAGAGTGAGCGAATTATAACAACTTAAATTTAATATAATTTAACTCGGGAATAAATATTTGGCTGCAATGTTCTCGTTCTTTACATAATTACATTAGATGTATGTTTCATTATAATATTTAATTCTGATTGGCTAACTGCACATCACGTGTTATTCCGTAAGCAGTTGCAATGCTCAATACAACTTTTCACTCATGATAACACGTGCTCCAACAATAAAGTGCACAGGTGAATTAAATAATAAAATATATAAAATTCGTGTTTTCATGATCATAGCTAAAAAAATGTAATTATAAGTATTGAATGCTTCTTTTTGTAACTTTATAGGGTTGTAAAAGCGTTGACCGTGCGTACATTTTTAGAATGAAGCGCTTCCGCGCTTCATACAAAATGTACTTCGGTCAACGCTTTTACACCCCAATAAATTTACAAAAAGAAGCATTCAATTCTTAAATATGTTATTTCTATGTTTTGTTAGCAAGGAGTCATAACCCGATGTCTATGAGTATAAGGTGGTGACCATATAATATTCGCAGGCGAGAAGATGATTTTGGAAATAATCATTTTGGCCTGGTAAAAAAGGAAAATTGCCCTTGCCAATAGCAAGAGCAAGATGATAATCAATACCAAAAATTATACAGGAATTTGGGTCTTCTAAATGAATATATAATATCGTGCGTCAAGTCAAATATAACAGTTTCAGAAAAAAAAAAGATAGATGAAAATTTGGAAAGGATATCGGAATTGAATAAATGCATTTAAAGATTACATTTTTTTGTTTAAGCCTTTGTAAGCTTGTTATATGATTCATATATGACATAAGAGATATGGGTGGATTCCAAATGAGACAAGTTTGCAATATAGTTCAACAATGTTCAAAATGACGCGGATTTGAACAAGTGTTCAACCTTTTAAACAATGATCTAAGATTAAAGTAAGCTTTAAAAGTGCACGAAAACAAAATCTTAATTGTTTGGTTATACTTTACCAATCATTCACAATTACGTAACAAGCTTATATATTCATTGAATAAATTAAAACAGCAAAAAAAAAACGTGTCTGGCTCGAATTAACACGTGACATTAAACATAACGCAATGTAATTAAATTTTGGATGTAATGTGACTTCTGATTAGCTGACAGTGTTTTGTCTATCAGCTTTTTGTCATGTGACCGTTTCATCATCAACGTTTTTCATGATTTACTCTGCTTTAAAATTAAAATTGAAATTAGAACTAATTTATCAGGTATTACTGTAATATTTTTTCCTGTCTTTTCGAAATAACATAACAATGTGAAGCAAACTTTAAAATATCACGCTTCGCGGTTTATTCAGTGTGCACCACATTTTTTTATGTTATTTCTTCATAGAAAGAAAAATATATTACAGTCTTTCCTTAAGTAACATATGTTATCAATCCCCCTTTTTGATGAAAGTCCGTATTGTCCATCACTCTTGATGAAGTGTTTTCTGTTCGTAAACGTCTTCTCATTTCTTTGATTTGTCTCGTTGATTTAATTTGCCTTTTTCATAAATTGTTATCTTTTTTTGATTTTCCCGATTGCATTTATGGCAGAATATCTTGGTAAACGAATATAATAAAATTGAGAATGGAAATGGGGAATGTGCCAAAGAGACAACAACCCGACCATAGAAAAAACAACAGCAGAAGGTCACCAACAGGTCTTCAATGTAGCGAGAAATTCCCGCACCCGGAGGCGTCCTTCAACTGACCCCTAAACAAATATATACTTGTTCAGTGATAATGAACGCCATACTAATTTCCAAATTGTACACAAGAAACTAAAATTAAAATAATACAAGACTAACTAAGGCCAGAGGTATTAATGTGCATGTAATAGGCAGTTACGTCAATTCGTTTGAAGTATTCAAGTGACACATAATAAAAACAATATTTGTCATACAGTTGACAAAAACGTACCATTGATATTTAAGACATATTTCCCATAATCAAATTGCCAGCAAGATCTGAATCTGTTTCGCACGAATGATGGAATTACATACTTACGGACGTCAATAGTTGACTTTCAATTGTAAATTAAGCCGGATAATGAATATATCAATAATTGGCGTTAATATACATAATTCTTATTCAACGAGACTTGCTCAATAGTGCCTTAAAAATGTTTTTCTCAAGAAATAAAGGCAATAGTAATATACCGCTGTTCAAAAGTCATATTAAAATCGATTGAAAGAAAACAAATCGGGTTACAAACTAAAACTGAGGGAAACACATCCATTATACGAGGAAATTTAATCAAAGAAACAACAGCACACTATAGTGCAACTAAGCATAAACGACAATCCAACATACATAAAAACAAAGTATTAGAGAAACACGGAAACAAACAAGTTCGATGTGTTTCGTTTGGTACATTTGTTGGTGGAGAGTCATTATTTCAAGAGTAAAACATTCAAACTATCGGATATCGCGTATTTATTCATTACCCATAATTCTTACATGAACTTGACCAAACCAAATGCATTAAGGAGAACATTGTTTCGCTTTTTTTTAGTTTGCATTCTTCGTCGCGAAATACTGTTCAACCTTATTGCAAATTTTAAACAACCCCTTTGTCGCCCTAAATATGTAAGAATTTAGGTAAAGGTAGATTATCTGTCAGAGTGCATCTGTAAATATTGGGCACAAAACTAGTTCATCTAAAGTGTTGATTTATAAATAATGTTATCTGTCCTTTATCGTTCAAATTATAAGGACCCCTTCAAAACCACTGACGTTTAACCTAGTAAAATTGTACTTTTAAGCAGAACAAAATATATCAATTGTACCATTTGTTTATTAACATATTTTAATTGAAAAAAGCAGCAAGAAGAAAAATAAAAAAATAAAAGATAAAATTCGACATTCTTCAAAACTGTTTTGAATAAGAAACTAACTAATTTCCTTACAATTAACACCTTCAAATTGAATCTTATTTCTCCTGCCTATAACTTTCATGACATAAAATAGGTCGAATGCTAACACAAAAATCCTGACATAAATGATGTTTTGACACAAAAAGCTTCTATTGTTTTACTGTATGAACACTCATTATGGATAATCTGCATTTTCAGCGGGAACTAGTGTATAAAACGAATAGCAACAATACAAATTGAGTTATGATGTACAATCAGAAAATTTAAGGCTGTTACATATTTATTTATCGCTCTGGTATTCAGACATACAGATAAACATTATCATTGTCGAATTCTTAGTCTCGTGATTTAGATTATTTGTATTTATCAATCAAAAGTCAATAAGGTCATTTAACGTTCAATGAGTAAGAATTCTGATTACAAAAAATATCCGTAAGTTCCTTCCAATTGAGCTCTTTAATGTCAGGCACATTGTTAGCGATATAAAGTTCACTTAGTCTAGAAAGCGGTAAATAACAATAAAAAAGCTGAGATTTATATAACATGATAAAGGATTAGTATGTTCTGCATTATTAACAAACAAGAAAGGAATAGACTGTATGAGTTTTGAGTAAAACTTCCCAAAGTACAATACGCAATTTACCCATGAATACTCCAAAAATTAAAAAGGTAGACCATGACGGTTCAGGAAAAAACCTAAAACATATGCAATTGATTTATTGCATAAAATCTATCTGACTAAATTTGCCCCCCCCCCCAAAAAAAAAATAATGTTAAATTCTTCCGAATGATTCATTGAACAAAATACTCTTTCACAGTTGTAAAAATTTGGGCAGATATGAATTCATATGCTGCTGCAATTTATTTTCTTGTTTCTTTTTCAATTCATCTATTCATCTATTGATTTTTTTAAACTTTACAAGGCTTATGTGTCACATGAATACAATTGTTTTGATACTCGTACTAAAACTTGAACATAATCATTTATCTTAAGGAACTGAAATATAGGTTAAACGTTTTGTTGAACTACTGACAGGATATCTTTTATCTTTTTGTCACAAGAAGGCAGCTGATGCTCATTTGACATAATTTCTTAAGAGATATTTTTATCTGTTGTTTACATTTTATAAGTTCGTGTATATGGAAGTTGGTTAGATAACAATGCATATTACTTCGATAGTTCTTTTGTCCGTTGTAACCGATAATTTAAACGGCATAATTTTAAAAGAAAGAAAAAAGACCTCAATAAACTTTATATACGTTTTTTTTTTATTCCTGTGAACAAAATCTTAAATTCAGCTGGATTTATTTACAAGCAAATATATCTACTTTTCATACTGATCAACTTCCGAAGAAAAATCTCCAAGCTTTCCTTATGTGCCAAGTTTGATTGCCGAGTTGAAGAGATTCAGTCCTTGCTTGGAAATTGACTTGTAATAAACCGAGTTAATGTCATGAGTAAGCTAGCAACCCGAATTCTCAAGTTCACAAGGCTAAAGTACAACATGAAATGGTCTATAATCAGGAAGCGGGTTTTTGAATGAAAATTTTTTACATTTATATTTATGTTTACAAGTACGCTCTCAGTGTGTTTTTACGTTGTTGTCGCTATTGTATTTTACATAATATAACAAATCAAGTTCGTCCAACAAAAGCAGTATACCCCCCTTTTTCTCCCAATTGTCAATAACTTGCATCAAATAACCCTTAAAGTTTATCCAAATATCATGTATGGCTAATGTCAAATAAGCTGACGCAAACAGTTTTAACAACTTATACAAAATCTGACTCGACTAGCCAAGAGTCTTTTTGATGTAAATATCACTCTAAGTCATTCAAGCTTTTCGACATAAAGTAAATGAAATGAAGACAAAACAGACATCAACAAGTACACATTTTTTTGTTTAGGTACTGAATCCCGACTCCGGGTGCGGGATGTTCTCGTTTGTGTTGAAGACCCATTGGTGGCTTTCTGCTGATTTTGGACTTTCGATTTAGTCTTAGATGCATGATTTTTTTAATAGTTGTTAGTGGCTTTGAACTAGATGTCAGACAACTGCGAGTACTCTCAAATCTGTTCCTAGTGTCTTTTTGTTGTTGGGCTGAACAAGTACCCGGCCACGTCCACTTGTGTTTTTGTCCATCTGATGAGTTAAGCCTTTTTCAACTGATTTTTATAGTTCGTTCTTATGTTGTACTGTTATACCACTGTCCCAGGTTAGGGGGAGGGTTGGGATCCCGCTAACATGTTTAACCCCGCCACATTATGTATGAATGTGCCTGTCCCAAGTCAGGAGCCTGTAATTCAGTGGTTGTCGTTTGTTTATATGTTACATATTTATTTTTCGTTCATTTTATGTACATAAATAAGACCGTTAGTTTTCTCGTTTGAATTGTTTTACATTGTCATTTCGGGGCCTTTTATAGCTGACTATGCGGTAAGGGCTTTGCTCATTATTTAAAGCCATACGGTGACCTATAGTTGTTAATTTTTGTGTCATTTTGGTCTCTTGTTGACAGTTGTCTCATTGGCAATCATACCACATCTTCTTTTTTTATATTTGATATGATTTATGTCTGTTTGGCATATCCCCCATTTCCATTCTCAATATTATTAAAAGGTCAGCAGACGACTTTTAATACGTCAACCGATTAACTTATTCATTTATCAAATTGTATCAAAATATGAGATATTAAGCTCTTCGTTTGAATTTATAACCTAGAATCAAACCAAATATTCCTATCTCTAGATTATACATAAATATCTTTACCGAGGATTAGGTTAGGGTGTAGATACTATATATAGTGTTTATCAGATTAAGCACTGTCAGCCTGAGAGTATACGGATTAGAACCCAAACAAACCTATGGTCAAACGAGGTGAATAGAGTACATACATTTCTGTGATTCATATATGTATATGCGTTTCATATTCTGGCGGTTTTTTTTATTCGTTTTGTTTTGTTTTTGTTTTCAAATTTATAAACCCTGCTATTTTAAAAGCCGTATTTTCATTTTATATTTTGTTCGCATTCCACATCTAATCTGTGAGAAATTGCTGCAAAGCAGTTGTAAAATAAAGACTGTTTAAATAATGTATGAAAAATAAATGAACAAAGATAACGAACTTTATATATATTTTTTTTAATCATCCCATCGGATAATAATTTAGAACACAAAAAGAATTATTTTTGGTAACTATGTGACATTTTGAACGGTTACTTTTCTTAAATGCAGAGACCCCATATATTTGTTGCAATAGGAAACGGTTATTTGACATTGATTGCTTTATCGTTTTATCGAAATTGAAAAATGAAATCAGAAATAAAAGTACGGTCAAATGATCCGTACAGCTAGTTCTCTGAATACTTTAAAAAATTCATAATAAATATACATGTGCAATCATGTAATGTATTAAATTTTAAATTGTCCTGCATATGGCTGAAGTATTTGCCATTGAATGATATGCAACCACCAATCAATCAATATATTTTGAAAGCCCCAGGTATTGAATCTGCAGAGTAACTCACAATAAAACTCATCAAATAGTTTAACATATAAAAAAAAGTAACTGACTATAAAGAAACGTAACGAATCAATTTCTTCATCTGTTTGATATACTTTCGGAATTTCGGTATAAATCAATAATGTACTTCTGAAAGTATATCAATGGCACCAATAGTGTAAAAAAAAAACAAGAAATAGTTTAATGTCGAATGTACAATCTTGATTCAATAATAGTGATGATATGACAATAATACATGTCCCTTAGGCTCCCAAAAATAACAACATCAAATACACGTGTCTAGAATCAAATATTTTTTTCAGTTTGTACCTAAATAAGGTATTTGAACATAATAATACGCACATAATTTATGGGGGGAAAAAGAAGATAATATGCATTGTTATATATCGAATAAATACACAGCCATGGCTAAACACAAAAGATGTAAAGACTCAGCAAAGTATAGCTTTAACCCATATGGATAAGTTTTTTTATATAGGTATGTGTGAAAGGAGATGTTGGATACATGGATATGACACAACAACCCAACAACAAAATAAAGATCAAATGAAACTTAAGACTAAATAAATTAAATGATCTTTAACAATTGACACATATCGTTATCGTGTTTATGTGGTCTTAGTTCTAATGAAATTAAGAGAGTCTGCTAAGAATAGTCTTAACACTGAAGTCTTGTTTACATGCACCCGTTAATCAAACGATATAAAATATAAAAGCTTTGACACTCACATATCTATACAAACATTCTTCCGAATATATAGAAAACAACAAAAGAGGGGAACGCAGGCGCGGATCCAGCCATTATAAAAAGGGGGGTTCTCAACCCAGAGTAAAGGGGGGTTCCAACTATATGCTCCCATTCAAATGCATTGATCGGCCAAAAAAAAGGGGGGGTTCCAACCCCCGGACACCCCCCCCCCCCCCCCTGGATCCGCCACTGGAACGATACCAAACGGAGATAAAAAAAAATAAAAAATAAAGACTGAACAAAACAGACCCAAACAAAAGCAGGGGGTAATCTCAAGTGATGCACATCACTTTGATAGCATCACATACTTAGAAGTACGTTCAACTAGTAGCATATATTTTGACAGCAGTTTAATTTATCTTAAGTGCATGTTCCGAAAAGTAGTATGTGACGTTATTCAAGTCTTTTGATATCTGCGTATTAAAATCAAAATCTTTATATCAATAGTACATGTAACCGTTCAAAGTCCATATCAAAGAATTTTAATAAAAAATCATATTATACTACATTCCGTACTCCATTTGTAGTATCGAGGTTATGTTGGTATTATATGCCTGTTTACGTGACCTACAATAACATAGAAGATCTATAAACTAGTACATTCGATCGGTAGGGCCTGACAATGTGGACTTTGTACCAGACCAGGGATCGCTTCTGACGTAATATTTACCTAATTCTGTTTTTTAAACGTTTTGTTTAGCAATCCTAATGATTTTTTTTCTCTTTTACATTTTAAGGTGGTACCAAAAACCTTCACAAAAATTAATCATTGGCTCGTTTAATTTTCATAAAATGTTGACAAAATGTTGGCTTTGGCCATATAACAAAAATATAAAAATTAAAAAAAAAATTGAATCACACAGTTCATCGGAAAATGTCCGTTAGACAAATGTCCACAGACCACAATTAATTCCTATATCAGTTCTTTATTTTTGCACTTGGCCTAATCACTCATTCCAAATCAAAATCAGTTAAAATACAACATCCAAAAATTTATTTCACCTCTCTTCATTCATTTCCACCAAAAAAAATCTAAGAAATGAGTGAGGAAGGGAAAGAAAAAAAATTAAGGAAAACTACACTCTAATTAAAAGGAAAAGCGGGGTCATTAATTGTGGTCTTGGGCCAAATAGCAGTTTGACAAATACCAATTTTGATCATTGAGAAGCTTAATATTTCCCGAACAATAGAACGTAATTAAAACGTTTAGCTAATTTTTACAGAGTTAACTCCCTTTAGTGTTATGTGCCACCTTTACTGTGTATAACGTCCTTTTCCGAACAATCTTCTCAATTTGTCTCTGTTTTAAGCCAAACAACTGGACAAGCTATTATGACAAAATAGCGACATAAAGCATATAACATTAATTCGTCCCCACCTTTCTCTTGTGTATCTGTCAGCTGCCAATGTTGACAAAATATACAAAAAAATGATTCAGTAACATAATGACTATAAGGTGTATGTTTTAACCTTGACGTATATGGTAATTGAATTAAATGTTATAACATATGCGCATTTGCGTAATTACATGTCATAACAAACATGATTGACCTTAAAGTGATATTTTCTGCCCCTGGGGTACCAAATTGACAACATCACGGATACAACAATTGGAACAGTAAAATGATTTAATAATTTAACAAACATTATTATTTCTTGTCAATTATTATTTTTTTAATTACTAGGTAATTTGTTTTTCAATATTCCAATAATTCTTGAGACGACTGTTTCCAGTTGTCAGGGGAGAACAACATTCACTGCCTGCGAGGGTCTTGCACGGTCGGTTAGATGGGTAAGGTTCTAATTCAGCATAATGGAAGACAGTGTGTGTTTAATTGCAATGAATGGGAGCATTGTAAACATAAATAATAAAAAAAAAAAAACAGATATAGGGATCACCGAAAAAGTAAGACGATTAATCATTGACGTCAAAATAAGAAATTTGAATACTATAACTGAACTATATACGTACTTAAGTTTTCTTACTAACGCCCTTTATTTGCGCTTATTTATTTAGAAGTCTTAACATCTCATTGTATCTCACTTGTATCCAAAGTAAAGGTAAACTTTTATATAAACCAAATGAAAATACCGGTGTGTGTCAAAACACTACTACCTCCTCCTTCAAATCTAAGTTAAACTTTCATGGTATTCTAATGAAAATACAAGTTTATGGCTAAATATTACTGCTCTCCCATCAAAATATTAGTAAAAAAAACCACTTACTTTTTAGAGCCCAAGGAGAAATCTCAACCATTGAATCAACAAAGTCCATTGCATCTCCATAGCATACATCGTTGACTGTATCTTCAGAAGACAGTGGCAGGACATCTCGAATACTACCCCCTCTCAGAATATCCTGAATCATATGGATCTTACTAATGTTTGCAATTACATTTGTGACCACTTCATTTTGGTTTTTCTGTAAGTCTTTCAGTGTATAGTTCAGATTTCCGAAACTTTCTTCCACATATTTAGTGACTACTGCTTGGATATGCTGGTAACGTGGATCAGCCATCACAACGGGGTACTCCTGTGCAAGGAATCCAAGGCCCATTAACAAAGCGGTTGAGTCCTTACCTCTAAGTTTATCAATGACAGGTTTAGCTGCTTGCATCGACCTCAAAAGCATTCGTTCTTTTTTAGTGTACTGCAGTACGCCCATGACAAGCAATGTTGAATTTTGTTCTGCAAGAGCAGGGCCGTCTACGTTCTTTTCTTTTAAAAAGGTATTATAGCCTAAAGTAAGCTCTTGTGTGACAATACCTTTAATTTTTATAAAAGAAGGATCTTTCCATACGACAGGAGCCATTCCAATAAGATAGTTCACCACAGCGATAAATACTGTAGAATCATTTCCGCGCACTTCATCAATGACTGGTTTCCCGCTTTGAATGCTACGTTGTAAAAGTCTGACAACGTCAAGATGCTTCAGCACATCCATAGCCGCTTTGTTTGTGAATGATCCATTCTCATTCTTAAAAGCAGTGACATTTTTCGAAAAGTCGGATTTGCTGTAAGCCTTAGAAATTTCATCAGTTATGTCATGTGTTATATTTTGGAAAACTTCATTTCTCATCAAAACTGGAATATTGTCAAGAATGTAATTATACATACTGTTTTTAGTCTGCTGGTCCATAGAGGTTCCCGTACTAGTACCACCCCCACTACTTGCCAGTGCGGCCGCGGCTTCCCCTATTTTCCATAGTTGTCGTGTCAGATTCGGATTTTTCACTAAGACATCAGCAATGTAGTACGGCTTCTCCTCGTCCTTAACTTCAGAACTTCCGTGAACAGCAGCAGACGTAAACAAAACGTTAACAGTCAAACAGAGAAACATACACAACAAACAGGCATTAACATATGCCATTTCTGGCTTTATTTTTTTCCCCGGAAAAAACCTTTATGAAATTAATTAAATAACTTTTCACAATGAAAAATTAATATTCATTTCTTTTTACAACGTTAATCGAAAATTTTGTAGCTTTGGCGAACTTTTTCCACAAGTAAATAACGATCAGCTGTTAGCTGTCAAATGGTATGAAAATAAGATTGTGTAAGATTTGTTTATAAACAGATAAAAATGACAAAGCAATTCGGACCGTCCATTGCGCATGTCAGCAATAATGGACTTTGTTTTGTGGGTGACATCGTTACACGGTAACACCTCCACAACAAAGATATTTGAATGATATTGAAAATTTCTTGATTTAAAATTAGTACAAATATTCAGATAATCACAAAATCAATCACCTAACCATAACTAAGAACTATAGATAACTTTTTGTTTCCTTGTCAACACTTAGTCTAGATCCACTTTTTCAATGGTGTTTAACTAAATATATATTTTATCAATATCTTTTTATTAATATATTCAATAAAAAATGGAAAACAAAACGTTTAATAATTTATGGCATCCGAGGCGCTTTTCTGGATTTACCTTCAGCAGGAACGCTCAAAAGCCAAACATTTGAAATCCGAAAATGGATAAGTACCGAAAATCGTTGAAGAGCTATATGTTAAAAATACATGAAATAGATAACCAAATTCATTTATTATTATTATTATTATTATTATTATTATTATACAGTATTTATAACAGCACATTATATAATATTAAAATTACCGTAAGCGCTTTACAATATATATTCATTCACATATATAAGAATTAACAATAAAATATGAAAGCCCATGTTTAAAACTTCTAAAACAAAAAGATTTAAAAAATATAGCATAGATAAAACAATAAAATTTATATAAAATGGGCATGATAAAATTAAGGAGATATTGAATCCGTACCAATAAAAGTAAGTTAAAAATTCAAAAAAAGTAATTGCTTAAAAATTCAAAAAGTGCAATGATATAGAAATATTTTAAGAACTATGAAAAGCATGAGTTTTCAGGTTTTTCTTAAAAACGTTCACACAATGGATGTTTCGTAGATCACTTGGTAAATCATTCCACAGAACGGCTGTTCTTTGTCGAATCTTCTTTCCCCATATGTTTTAGTTCTTACACGTGGCGTTGTTAAAATCATGGAATTTTCAGATCTAAGTGCTCGCATTGGTTTGTATATTTGAACGAGTTCTTGTAGGTAGACAGTGCCTCCTCGTGCAAAGCCCTGAACACATACACAAGAAGTTTATACTGGCATCGGTATGTTACAGGCAGCCAATGGAGAGACTTGAGGATTGGTGTTATGTGGTCGTACTTCCTCTTCCTTGAAATGACCCTGCTGTGTTTTGGACTCGTTGTAATCTTTGAATAGATGTTGCTGGGAGTCCATACAGTAATGCGTTCCCATAAACGAGAGGTTACAAGAGAGCATACTAACGTTTTTCATGCTTCTTCTGTAATAAACGGTCGAATTCGTCCAATGTTTCTGATCTGATTGAAACATGATTTTGAAATAGCACTAATTTGTTTGTCCATTGCCAAAGTTTTCTTAAAATAAATGCCTAGGTTTTTTACGCACCCAGCATCACTAACAATGTTTCCACCAAAATTGAGATTCAAGTTTGAAAGGCCCTTCACTCGTTTTTTGGAGCAAACACTATCAGTTCTGTTTTGTCCTCGTTTAATTTTAACATCATCGAGCACATCCACTTGCTAATATCAGCTACGCAAGCCTCAAGTCGCTTTGATATGTTCGTCCAATTATCAAGTGGCTTGAACACGAGACAAACTTGTGTGTCGTCTGCATAAAAGTGATAACTGATGTTATGGCGTTTACATATTTCGCCAATTGGTCTTGAGAAAATGCAATAAAGTTTTGGTCCCAGGACCGATCCTTGAGGAACACCAAAAAGGAGACGAATCTCATCTGAAAGAACAGAACCAATTGCGATTCGTTGAGTCCGCGTCTTGAGATACGACTTAAAACAACAAGGTGCTGTACCGGTTATCCCACAAGAGTATTCCATCCGCTTTATCAGCATAGGATGATCTATAACATCGAAAGCAGCCGATAGGTCTAGCATTAGTAAAACGGCACAACAGTCGTTATCAAGTGTAACAGTGATGTCATGATGGACACGAAGTAATGCTGTCTCGGTCGAATGACACGCACGGCAGGCTGATTGTACATTGTCGTTAAGAGAGTTTGTCGTATAATGGTTTCCAAGGCGGGTCTCAACAACCTTTTTGACTACTTTGGATACAAACGGAAGATTCGAGATTGGTCGATAGTTTTTCAGTACCTATTTGTCTAGACCGGCCTTTTTCAAGAGTGGTCGAACAACTGCAGCCTTGAAAGATGGTGGTACACAACACTGTTCGAGTGACAAGTTCACTATCTTGGTGATGACGGCAGCTAAACTGTTTTAATATCTTTGTCGGAAGTGGATCTAATTCGCATGATTTTGTTTATAATAATTTCAAAATTTATAAAATTTGTTAAATCATGTCAGTACCGAAGCACTGACTACTGAGCTAATGATACCAATATATGATACATTCCTTCGCTTAAGCGTAAGGTTCATGTGGACTGTATGGCTAAAATGGCCGTATTTTCACCTCAAAATTTACTCTGAGTACAGGCAAACCTGTGCATCTGGAAAAGTTTTAAGGCATAGCATGCCCTAGATAAATAGAATTCAAAGGCATTATATGATTTAGAAAATTCATAACTTCACTGGATTTTACCGTACACGTTTTTTCGTCCCTGCAGAAGATGATAAAATTAACCAACAGTTTAGTTTACCTTGATATGGTCCACTCAGGTACACAGTTAAAAGAATCAATTATTATCAGGTATCTATTGTCCATCTATTGTCCAATGTCAATTAATACAGCTCACTTAAAATATTACCTGTGGGGAAGTTCTCAAACCTGTTTCCCAACTTAGTTTATTTTGGGGTTCATTCTCATTTATCCAACTTTTTTAAAATATAGGTAGTACAGCTAAAAAAAAAGTTGGATAGATGAGATCAAAGGTAATCAAGAACAAAGGGTTTTCCAATTAGAGTTTGGTTGAATGACAGGTGAAGAATAAGACTGAAAATTATACCAGGATTAAATTTTCTGTAGTGTTATTAAGCATAGCATGTTAAAATGTGCAACTGACATTTAGTTAATGTAATGTAAATCATTTGAAAGTATTTTTAAGTTATTTAACCGTTAACTAAAATGTGAATTGGATAGAAAAATATCAGTTGCACTTTTATTCATGAAGGGATTTGTCAATGAGATGGAGCTTTTTTTGTATATTAGATCCTCTTCGTTCATTTTTTTCTGTTCTTCTGTCCAAATGATCCAAATAGGACAAAATATAAGTTGAATACGTTTTACTACACAAAGACTGAACAGAACAAAATTCACAAAACATATATGCATACATATATATAAAAAAAGCACACGCAATTCTAGAACAAAGATTATAAAATACTGGCACAGTAATATCAACCGCACACCGTGACTAAATGAATGTTCAGTAGATTCACACAACATACAATGGCATTAAAGAAATGTCCACTATAGATACACACATCATACATTTTTTTTATTAAATCTGTAGCCTGCAACTGCTAGGTAGTGACCTCTGTCATGAGGTATTAGTTGTACTCTTACTTGTGCGTTTGCCATTTGTGCAATAATGAAATTTCGGATTAAATGGCTACATCTATAATACTAAAATTACGAGGTCCAATTTGTCAGCCGTCATCGGGTAAAAACGACAAATCAAAGAATTCAACTCTATATATAACTAATATAGGACAATGGTGTAGATTAAAAATTACACCACTCCAGACCCTTTTTGTTTTCCACATAATTAATATTGCCAATAATTAACAAGTTCCGGGTCTAATCCGATACCGATACCAATAGTATATTCACCTGTTAGCTATTACCTTATCTGTGCGTTCCGCATTTGACAGGCGCACCACCAAACGGTGTATTTAGGATTTTGCTATATACACGGGTCATAATCAAAGGGCTGACACTACTAAATTCAATCATTGTCAAATTGTTCACTATTGTAGCTTTATTCAGCAATCAGCAAGACTTTCTAAGATAACTAATGTAGGACAATGCTGTTGATTAAAAAATACCCCATTCCTGGATAGCCTGGACCTTTTGTTCCAGGTCGACGGGTTCAAACAGAAAGATTTGAAGGCAGAGAAAACTGTGTATCTTATAATCGACATGACTTTATCAGATGACAATACCAATTACTAAAATAAGGCTTAGGCATAGTTATATACTTTAATTCAGTCACGGACCCGCGATATCACGGGTGTGTACTTGTATATACTAACCATGAGCTTAACTAAGAAATATTCTTTATAAAAATAGAGTTCATTCATTCATTCATTCACATGTTTTGGAAAGATTGCTGAGTACTATTCCATAGTTTTAATTTTTAACACTTGGAGATATGTGATTGGGTTGTGAAAAATGTTTAGATTTTTGCATTGATGAGCAAATATGCTGAACACGAACAATGATTAATTTGGTAATCACTTTGAATCAGCACCACAAATAAAAGTTAACAAGTCTAAAAAAAAAGTAATAAACACATCATATTTACTCAATAAAATGTTAATATAAAATTATTATTGATTGTGGGTTTCTTCTGTATAAAAGATTCAATTTATTCAAAATATACTAAATTTTATTCAAAATATACTAAATTTTATTCAAATATAAAATGTAAGAAGTTTACTATAGCCTATATTTTATGTATATATTTTTTAAATAATATAAAAACATACAGGAACAAATTTACTGTCAAATTATAGAAAAAACACCTTATAATTACTAAACAAACAACTCAATAATTAACAAAAATAAAAGTTGGCTAAATGAGAATGCCTTATTTTAAAAAGTTGGATAAATGAGAAGACACCTATTTTGGCACCTTCTGGAGGAATGAAAAAAAGTGCACGGCAAAATCCTGGTTAGTTTTTATTTTTCTAAAACATAAAACATATTTGAAATTTATTTATCTAGGGCATGCTATGCCTGAAAATTTTTACAGATGCGCAGGTTTGCCTGTACTCAGAGTAAATTTTGAGGTGAAAATACGGCTATTTTAGCCATAGGGTCCACATGAACCTTAACAAATGAAGACTGGAGTCCAGTGGAGTTCGTACGGAAGCCGAAAAGTGCAATTCGAAAAAAAATCATTTAAACATTATAATTTAACAAATACTAATCGCGGAAAAACAATGGTAATATTACACCTGATCTTCAAATTCTCTTGGCGGCTGTTTGTTTTTATCTATTGGCAACACAGTAACAGCATTTATGTAAAACCTTGTAAACACCTATATCAAGTGTGATTCAATTCTGATTTGTGCTTCTCAAAATGAACAGGAAAATGCTGTTTCCCACCGTGATAAAATGCAAACTTTGACCTCTGCTGGTGGTCTCTTTTAATTTCCGCTCGGCTTAAAAAGTAACAACGCTAAAGTTGTCGTAATTATGACATTCTAGGCAAACATCAGCGAAAAACAAATTAAAACCCACGAAAGGCAAACATCAGTAAAAATTTTAGAACTACGAAAAGACAAACATCAGTTAAACAATACACCTTATCGCTAATCCCGACTGACCCGGCCGCTTGAGTTTTTGACGCTTACAACAATCACTTTTCCATTTTGGCGTCAGATATTTTGCTTTATGACGTCAAAAATTTATGGGAACCTGTGTGATAATATCCAGTAATGGTGGACAAATAGCGATAAGGTGTATTAAATCGGGTCTCACGAAAAGGAAAACATCAGTAAAAAAAAATAAAAACTATCAAAAAGGCAAACATCAGTAAAAAATAAAAACCCACGAAAAGGTAAGTATCAGTAAAAAACATAATTACACACAAAAGGCAAAGTCAGTTAAAAAACTTTTAAATACACGAAAAGGCAAACATCAATTAGAAATTAAAAACCAACGAAAAGGCAAATATCAGCGAAAAAATTAAAACCCACGAAAACACAAACATCAGTAAAACAAATGAAAACCCATGAAAACGCAACGTCAGTTGAACAAAAAGATAATTAAAAATGAAAACCCATGAAAATACAAGCATCAGTAAAAAGTTAAGAATCCCAAGAAAAAGCAAACATCATTTAGAAGATTAAAACCTATGAAAAGAAACCACGAAAACATTAGCATCAGTAAAAGCATGAAAACGCAAACATCAGTAAAAACATAAAACCCACAAAACGCAAACATGAGTAAAAGAAATGAAAACCCACAAAATGCCAACACGAGTGAGAAATCCACGAAAGGTAACCATTAGTAAGAAAAATGAACACCCATGAAAAGATGAACCTCAGAAAGAAAAACACCAACGAAAAGGCAAGCATCAATAACGTCTGTAAAACTGTCGAGCAAACATTTTAAGCATTTCTGTCCCCGTCAAAATCTTTTAGAGTTTACTTGATAATGTGTAAATAACATATAGGTGAGAGAGGCAAAGAGCAGATTTTCATCCACAGAAAAAGTTATACATGAGCTAATAATTTGAGCTATGACCCTCTATGGTATGTGTTATTTAATTTATCATTCTCTTGCTATTGTATTATTGATAAATTGCAATAGAGAGAAATGACTACCTGAACATCTAAACAAAATAGTAAAGCGCATAAAAAAGACCATGTGTGTTCATTAATAGTAATGAAATATAAGCCGTAGAGTAGATTGTTCTCCCTCGTCTATTCCATCCAAAATCTGGCATTTTGACGCGAATTAATTATAAACAATTATTTGTATTTTTTCATAATGATATACCTGTGAAATGACAGCCGTTTTAACAAGATGTGGGAACAATCTGATTGAAAGACATATAATATGGCCATAAATCCTGTACATTAGTCTTTTCGGGACCTTTTATCGCTGACAATGCGTCTTAGCTCATTGTTGAAGGCAGAACCATGACCTATAATTGTTAATTTCTGTGTCATTTGGTCTCTTAGGGAGGATTTTCTCATTGGTAATAATCTATGGAACAGAAATAATAATATTTTTTGTATTATTGCCAATGAAACAACTCTCCATCTAAACATCCTTTTGGATTCAGTTTCTTAGATGGTTTCAGGCAAGGATTTATACAAATCCTTGGGTTCAGGGGAGTTTTGTAGGAAATAAAAAAGTTGACGAACAACACTGACGATGAACGCTAGTGATGTCATTAACTCACGTTGTCATTTTTTCCAGGTGAGCCAAAAAATCTAATCCTAAAAAGTTTTAAATGAAAAAAGGTACCACAATTCTTAAGCGATTAATTGTCCGTAAAATATTTGTTTCGTGATTTCACAATAATAACTAGTGGTCCCTTTCCCTGCCTCCTTTTCACTAATCAATATATATAATTTGTTTCTAAATTAGTATCATTAATAAACGATATATGCCACATATAGAGAAGAACATGCTTTTTTTCTTTCATAAAACTTGCAAATTCATTCAATGGTTTTTGTTATGTATGTTGAATACTTTGAATATATAACCCAACATGTTAGTTATAGAGGTTTGACAAATCCGAGGAGTGTACATCGTTGATTCATGAGACAGCAATGAATACCTAAGGCCGGGTTAATGGTTTTTTGATACATTCCCCATTTCCATTCTCTATTGTATGCATGTTATAAGTGATGCATTATTAAAATTGCTGAATTATATTGAATTTTAAAAAGAAATTCGATCATAGTGAGAATATTGTTTTATTTCGAATTTGTTCATTGATTTACTTTTAACATCTCCATCTCTTTTACTATCTGAAAGGAATGATTGATTGATCTATGGTGTTTAAAGTTCTCTAAGCTGATGTTCGTGTTGCTCAGTCTTTAGTTTTCTATGTTGTGTCTTCTGTACTATTATTTGTCTGTTTGTCTTTTTATTTTTAGCCATGGCGTTGTCAGTTTATTTTCTATCTATGAGTTTGACTCTGCCTCTGGTATCTTTCGTCCCTCTTTCATGCTGTCACTCTTAAAAAGTTTGAATTTTTTAATACAATACAGAATACCAGGAATCAATACAAATATCAGATAGCAAAACCGACCAATCTCTCACAACGACTCCTCCGAGAACAAAAACACTACACACAAAGACTAACAACTGTGACCATCATATTTGTATCTAATGATTGTGAAACTAAAATTGCAAAATGTGAGCCTTCGCAGTTCATCATATTAAACCATTTTGTAGTGACATTTTTTTGTTGTTGTATAATTTAATTTCGATGTAAGGCGTCTTCTGGTTGATTGACATTGTTTCGTCTATCAGCTCATAGACAGAATTTTGTCATGTGACCGTGACGTCATTAATGTTTTTTCCTGATTTACTCAATCTCAAAATGGAATTTAGGATTAAATTATAAGAAGCGATTGTAAATGTTTTCCTGCACATTAAAACAAACCCTTAAAAATATGGTGCACTCTTAAAAATAACCCACCACGCGGGTGTGAATCATATTTTTGATGTTATTTCGTGATACACAGAAAAATATATTACAGTCATTCCTTAATTGTGTAGTTAAAATATAATTGCTTAACAGCATAGTAAAAGTCTTTAGTGTTGTATCGTTAAAAGTCTGCAATATAAGATAAAGTAATGTTATATACGTACATTATTGACATTCTATGTATATATATACATTTAATGACTCAACTTCATATATATGAGGCGTTGCAAGTTTTATTGCACTTTGGACTGAAAAAATATCAGTTGCACGAACAATTGAAAATATTAAAACGTTTGAATACACTAACATATTTTAATTTAGACCACATGATTTCGTTTATTACATTTGATGTCCAAAAAGCATTATGTTTTGTTCAATCGTGCAATATAAAAAAAAACACGAGCGGTTCGTCTACAAAAGACTCATCAGTGACGCTCAGATCAAAATAGTAAGAAAGCCAAAACAAGTACAAAGTTGAATATCATTGATGTTCCAAAATTCCAAAAATGTGTGCCAAATACGGCTAAGGTTATCTATTCCTGGGATTTGAACGTCCTTAGTATTTCGAATAATTAATAGATATAGGAAGATGTGGTGTGAGTGCCAATGAGACAACTCTCCATACAAATAACAATTTAAAAAGTAAACCATTATAGGTTAAAGTACGGCCTTCAACACGGAGCCTTAGCTCACACCGAACAACAAGTTATAAAGGGCCCCAAAATTACTAGTGTAAAATCATTCAAACGGGAAAACCAACGGTCTAATCTATATAAACAAAACGAGAAACGCGAAACACGTATATATTACATAAACAAACGACAACTACTGTACATCAGATTCCTGACTTAGGACAGGTGCAAACATTTGCAGCGGGACTAAACGTTTTAATGGATCCAAACCTTCTCCCTTTTTCTGAAACAATAGCATAACATCACAACAAAGAAAAACATACGATAAAATATCAATTGGCAGACTTAACTCAATCAAAAAACGTATGATTAAACAATGAACGAATATAAGGAGCCAACCTGGTTATAAGGAGCCAACTGTGTAGTTAATACTCTATGGTCGGGTTGTTGTCGCTTTGACGCATTCCCCATTTCCTTTCTCAATTTTATTTGAAAACAGTAAACTTATAAAAGTTACCATATCATTTATATTTATGTCAACTCCGAAGTGCTGACTACTATGTTGGTGATATACCCTCGGGGAAGAAACGTCCACCAGCAGTGGCATCGACCATGTGGTGTAAATAGTTATAAAATGTACCAGGCTAATAATTTAATACGCAGAACCGCGCGTTTCGTCTACACAAGACTCATCAGTGACGCTCATCAATGACGCTAATTTGAGCTAAAGCATTGTAGGTACATGTCACCTTTTTTTAAGATCACAAATCATATTTCCATTCTTATCAGATTAAAATATTTGGAAAGCCAAACAAGTACAAAGCTGAAGAGCATTGCTGACCAAAAATTCCAAAAAAGTTGTGCTAAATACGGCTAAGGATATCTATGCCCAGGATAAAAAATCCTTAGTATTCCGAATAATTCATACTTTTGCAAACAGTAATTTTATGAAATTTACCATATAATTGATATTCAGGTCAACACCGATGTGCTGACTTCTGGGGCGGTGATATACCATCGGCGACAAAACTTCCACCAGCAGTGGCATCGACCCAGTGGTGTAAAACGTAATTTGAGCTTAAGCATTGTAGATACATATAACCTTTTTTTAAGATGACAAAAATATTTACAACCTTATCATATGTCCCCGTGTTTCTTCTACGTCTTTAATTGGTACCAGATTATTAACAATGGAGAGTAGTTGACGCCTTATAGAAATTTAAGAATCATCCAAGACTGGTGTAATACCATTTTACTTGTTAATGGACTTTGAACCTATCACGCTGATCTAGATAACTATATGTACCCAGAATAGAAACCGATAGTTTCCGTAAATTTGTTATCTATATTTAAACTTGTTTTTATTGATAGGCTTAAACTTTTCCTTGGACTTTGAAATGGGATGACATATCAGAATATGACTAAACTATCCATGGCTATATTGTTGTTCGATAATATTTTTTTTTATGTATTGCCGAAAGCAATCTGATAAGGTGTGTAGGTTTTTTTTCTAGCGGCCTTAAGATATGATGTTATGTAATTCCTAGATTTTATGAGCGACTTCAACTTTGAGTACGGTCGTACATCTGTAAAAAATGTGTATTTAAGAAAAAAAAGTCTTTTGCATCACTGTTCCTTCGATAGCCAAATCTTTTAAATTTACTTCTACAATCTTTTGCCGCTAAAAATAACTTTGAGTTAAATTCACACCAATATGTATAAATGCCATTTCCTCTGTGTTTACATTGTTGTTTGTTTTGTAGTAATTAAGGTTTTGACACAATGTTAAATCTTCTATCAATAATGTTTGTTTGTTTTGTTCACACATTGTTGTCAATATGATGGATTATTATGCGACTACTAGTATCATACTAGTAAGAGGTTTAGCTAGCTAAAAAAACAGGTTTAATTCCCAATTTTCTGACTTTGAATCAGACTGTGCTTCGAAAATACAAATGCAGCTAGGGAGCAATGTGGATAAGAGAAGACAGCATTAAAACTCAGCTACTGTTGCAAACGTGAAAACTTGATTTCGTCATTCGCTAAGTTTTTAAAGATGGGAATGGGAGTAAAACATAAGAAGTTTTTACCCAAATTTATGCAGAGCATATTTCAAAGTTTGGACATGTTTCTGATGATAAATTACTTGCTGTCCACACAGGAAAAATCGATAGTTTTATAAATAGTTCAGTTTTTTTAGAAACTTAATTTTGACTTAAGATTTGTGATGAATGCATGTCCAGTTATCCAATATTTTAATTCTTTGTATAATTTATCTCAATGTAGAGAATAGAAATGCGGAATGTGTCAATGAGACAACATTCCGACCAGACAGTAAAAAAAAGCCAAAGGCTTTAAAGAGATCAACACAGCAAAACAATCCCACACCCGAAGTCGTCCTTCAGCTGGCTCTTAAACAAAAAAATTGTACTATCTCAGTGAAAATGGACGTCATACTAAACTTCAAAAAATATAAATGAACCAAAACAAAAAATAATACAAGGCCTATAAAGGCCAGATGCTCATGACTTGGGACAGGCGCATAAATGCGGCGGGTTAAACATGTTTTGTGTGATCGAAACCCTCCCATATACCTTTAGCCAATGTAAATTAAACAAACACACAGCAATACGCACAGTATAACCCAATTTAAAATAAGTCTGAGTCCGTTGTCAGATTTTTAATGTTTCTGTTTTTAAGTGATTCTCATTAGAAGTAAATAAAAATTGTATACTGTATTTTATAAACTAATTCATATCAGACTATTAAAATTAAAAATTAATCTTAGACTCGTAGAATTTTTATAATGAATCACCATAAGCTAGTATTACTCAATGGTATTCATTAATGGACTTTGAACCGAGCACGCAGAGCTTAGGAAATATATGAAGTATTAATGGAGCTTTTAGCTTCCGTAAATTTGTTATCTAGATATTAAATTCCTTTTTAAATGAACTTTGATACGTGTATTGAATAACTGCATATTCTGAATATATCTATAGCTCTTTGGTTGTATAGCAATATAGTGTTTTTCTTCTTTCTATATAGATTGTAATTAAATTTTGAATAAAAAATGTCATTATGTAATGGACTTTGTACCAACCACGCAAAGCTAAATAACTATAGGTTAAAAACATTAAAACCGATAGTTCCCATAAATGCCGAATATGAATTGTTGATTCTTTCAAAATAGTAAGTAGGCTATGCATTTGATTTGAAAACCTATCCCTAATACCAATGTTAAATTTTGTTTGTACATGCAGTCTTGACGATCTAATGGTATATATAATAACATTTGTACTAAATAAACTCATCATAAATACCCGGATTGAAATTAAGTATTTGCGCCAGATGCGCGTTTCGTCTACAAAAGACTCGATCAGTAAAGATTTTACTAAAATTCACTAGAATAATATGTGAAAACACCGTGAAATATCATTGCCAATCTTATAAGAAAATTATAGCATTGTGCATCTTTCAGTTATCTTTCTTTCAAAAAAGGTTTGTTGTACATGAGCTTCCATCAGTCTTTGTTTGTAACCTTGACATGTATCTTCCGAATCGGTTTATCATATTTGAACATTTAATAAATACTGTTGCTTAACTTTGTCAATGAAGAGATGTACGTGTTACTGTAAATGCTGTCAACGATGTTACCGCATATAGTTGTTATCTTCACTGTTTTGTCTCACTCTACAAATCCAGACATATTGGTTTGGACATAAAAAAAAATATGATTCTAGTGGCCCCCGACCCCCAGCAAAAACCAAATAAATCTATAAATCAGCATCATTAAAACAAAAGTTTTTATAGCAGTCATGATGTAGTTTTTAAGTTAAAAGTTTAATTCATAGTGACATAATTTTCATGTACTGAGCTTTTTAAGTACATTGAATAGATTATTAAATCTTTTTTAACTAGTCTTTAACTGAATATTCGACATTCCAGTGCAGTTGAGCAAGTTCTAAATCCATTCCTCATCTCATAAAAAAATCATCGAATATCACTCAGCAGCGTATACTTTGCCAGAACATGCACGATTAGTTTCCGATATTGATTATTGCCAACAATATAAAAAAAAACTCTGCAAGAGAGCCGAAAGATACCAGAGGACATTTAAACTCGCAGGTCGAAAAGAACTGACAATGCCATAAATAAAAAAACAGATAAACAATAGTACATAAAACACAACATGGAAAACTAAAGGGTTAGTCTTTAGACCGGGTACACAAAAGGATTGGCATGCGTGGTGCCTGTTTTTTTTATTTGTTGTATGAAAAGCGATTATTTGGGATACACGTCAATTAGATCCCGTAATTATGTATCAAACCAGTATCTTGTATAATATGTCCTTCAAAATTATATAACCAAACAGTACGGCAGAGCTACTAGCATGACCTCCTTTTAGTAAACTATTTACCAGTTGTTTGGAACACACATAGAGTATACATAAATCATTCAGAAACATGAACATAAAAATACATATTAGTTAATTAAAGTATAACATGCAAGTACCAAAGCATATGATAAAATATGATCCCAATAAATGCATGCACCTGTGCTACTTTGGCAGACATAAGTTTAACATCTTCTCTGTGCCAGATCACTCATAAAGATCATTTCCTATTTTACCGATTATTTGTCATGTTTACTTTAAAAGAGTTGACTGGAGTATAGAAATACTAGTATTGTCATCTGACCGTCTCGTGTTCGGCCCCAAAAACGTCATGAAAATGGAGCGTATATTTGCCTGTTTTGACGGCAATATTTTTTCTGTGTTTCTTTTTATTGTATTTTGCAAGAATTTTTACATTTTATTGAGAATATCTTTTTTTTAAGCTTCATAGCTTGTTGCATTAGTATTCTTATATTTTTATCGTCTGTATTTAACATATAATTACACCTTATGTAAGAATCCGGGGTTTCGATTGGTTAATAGCCAGTGTATTTTTCACCAATTTACTGTTATCAAATGAATATCGTTCATTTTTAACGCCGCCGGGGTATTTGCTAAAAGGATATGCCTTTTTTACCCTCTCTGCCGTGGTATTTGCCAAAAAATACTCTATCCAACTGGACGCTTGTAACGTCACGATCATCAATGCGTTTTAGTACATTAACATTCGGTGTAATTAAACAGATATATCATGTTATTGAGGGGTATTTGCGAAAAATACCAGTCTTGAGAATGAATTTCCCTCGCCTTACGGCTCGTGAAATTTAACATTCTCTCGACTGGTATTTTTCGCAAATACCCCTCCTTAACATGATATATCTGTTCAAAATTCGAGAAATCTCCTGATTAACTTGCAAGTTTTCTTTTCTGTTGCAGCGCTTGTTATGTGTGACATCATGACGTCATAATTCTATATTTAGTAAGATTTACATATTGACCACCAATATACGTATTATTAGAGACATAGCGTCAATGTACGTAAGAATAAAAACAAGGCGTCAGATACGTAAAATAACCTTTGAAACACGTGATCGTCATATCCAATGAAAACAGTAGAATGCTACACCATATGTAATATTTACTTATATTGACAACAAATCCTGTGCAAAACTAAAAAAAAAATGGGAGTAGATATACAGCAATGTGTTATTTACATACTATTTGCCTAATCCATATGATAACAATATTTCATTCTATTCAAATCATGTCACAATTTCTTAAATTAGTTTTATACTTTTAACAAATTTGTTAATATTGAAAAGTATACCTTTTTAGGTAAAGAAAGATAACTCCAGCTTTTTCGACTACATATTTGTAATTTCATGCTTTGTATACAATTTCTAATGTTGACAAACTTAACTACAAAAAATGCCTTAGAATGAACATAGTAAAGCTTATCCAGGTCGAGATGAACACTTAATAATTTATATTTCCCATCTTCTACGAATAGTTTCCAAACGATAACAATGTTTATGTTTTGTAATCGAGATCAACCCTGATATATATTCTCATGAAGTTTGTTGTAAATCACTATAATCAGATAAATAATTCATTCCAAGCTACTGATTCAGATAACATCTGAAAATAAAGAGTTTACATTCATTATTTACAAAAAAAAATAGGGATGTCAAAAGATCTGAAATTTAATACTCGGATACTCGGTCATGATACTCGAGTACTCGCGAGTACTCGGATGAAGCTTAAATGTTTATTAAAAAGTATAGATTTTAGGTGGGATGCAGTATTTTTGTTAATACCTTTCATAAACATGTTAACGAAAGACAAACGTAGTACTACAAACATAGCTTGATGCTGTTTTGTTTTTGTCAATTAAACAAGGAATAACCGACTGCCGTTTCTATAAATAACCTATAATCATAACAGCAATAATTGTAAGTGTTCGTGTTCATGAACCTAATTCCAAACAAAAATCAAAAATATTTACATATAAAGTCCGACAAAGTAGACAATATACATGTTTGTATCGTCTGTTCCTTAAGAGTTCGTATTTTTTTTATAATACGACTTGTCCATTTATTGGCAACACCAATATTGGACTTCAGTTACTTGTGCTTATTCGTGTTGTTCATTCAGTCTAACTTTTTCTGTGTGTGTTTTTTTTGCCCTATCGTTTGTCTGATCTTTTGTTAGCCATGCCGTTGTCAGTTTATTTTCGACTTTTGGGTTTGAATGTCACTCTCGCCTATATCTTTACATTGGAAATAAAACAATTAAGGTTCAGTTTCAAATACAGAGTAATTAAATTAATTTGAATATACATCTCATACCAATCATGTTTACATAGAAGTCTTGATTAACAAACAAAGATAAGTTTTTACGGCTTGTGATGAGTTAATTATTAATCCATGAAAGTGTTTTTCGTGTACAAACACCGTTAAAAATGTCTCTAATCAGTTGTGTAGGGTTCAACGCAGGTCATTTTGTTCTTGTTTAGAAATATGATCTGGTCAACAATTTCAGACGAAAGACTGTATGACTTTCCATTTTTGTTAAAATAAATGTATATAAAAAAATTCCCTCGGAAGGAAAGGACTTTGCTGGTACTACTATAACAAAAGGCAGCCTCAATGTATTATGTTTATGTTGTTAATTGATCTTATTTAAATATTATGAATGGGTTATTTCGAAAGAATTAAAGTGAGTGGGAATGCGAAGAGAAATATCTCAAGATGTATAACAGTCAAACGATTATCCGAGTACTAAAACTGTACTCGAGTACTCGGCCTTTCGATCGAGTACCCAAGTACTCGAGTACTCGTTGCCATCCCTAAAAAAAAACCATTAATATAATTAATTCAACAACGACTGAATCAACACTTCATGATATGTAAGGCTACCTACCCAAATGAGTTGACTCGATACGATATTTCTGTGTCTCAACCTACTAGAGACATATGTTTTTATTCTTCAATCTTTGAAATAAGGATAAAAGTCTAGTCTATAATTTTGATGATTGTGCCCTTATCCAGATTGTGACATTTTGAATTAGTGTGGACTCACATATGGAGTTATCCATCCATAGCGGGAGACTCTTACTTTGTCGACGCAGCATGTCTGTATTTTTCATGCAATTCTCTCAAGTTTTTGGTTTGTAACCTTGGTTTATTTTCTTAAACTATATTTGAGAATTGAACACCGATAATTTTCTAGTTACTAAACGTATTCATGTGTAGTTATTGTGCATATGGATAGGGTTTCAGTCTTTCATCAAACAAAACATAAATTATATAACCTCGACAAGTAACTTCGAAGATTCAAGGCTACTTTTGTTGTTCCTGAATACAAATAAAAAAAAATCGAGGTAAACATCAATGAGACTGCAACAAAGACATAACACACACCCATGGTTACATACTGTGTTCAACAATAGGCAATTGATCATACATTATGTCAAGCTGTACATCGTCACAGGTCTAAAAGTTATGAATGAATAAAACCGCACACATCTTTTACATCTAAAACATATGCAAACATAAGATTGTACAATAGATTGAAATCACTTTCACCACTATCTTCTATATTAATACTTGTTTTTGTTAAACCATTTATACATTTTTTTGAGTTGTATATCTTTTTGAAAACCATACAACGTGTTGTTCCTTTTAGCATCGGTCTACATGACAAAATCAAAGTAAACAAATTAATCTTTGTTTACTTACCACACCATTCAGGATGGTTGTGTTACACAATCTATCCAGCATCTATTCTAAAAAGTAGAAACAGTGTAAATTTGAATACATTACAAGATAAGTATTCAATTAAAAACCAATTCTTCAGAGAACAATTGAAGGTCTTTCCACCTCGATAATTAGAATGAAATTGAGAAAAAGATGTTAGAAAGGGTCACTCCTTGTTGATGTAATTTGGTACCTCAACTGATATAGAAAAATAAGATTAATAAGTATATGCAGAAGACTTAATTGTTTTATAATGAACAAAAACAAATTTAAAGCAAAGGTCAAAATCTAGAACGTCAAGTTGACCTTTGACCTTGACCTCAATTTCAAGGTCATAGGTCAGTGATCTCAAATCAAAAGACCCCAGGTCAATCACTTGTATGGTTGAAAAGAAATATCGATTTCAAAGACAAAAGGGGAGAAAACTCATAAAAGGGTTGACCAAAACACTTCGACTTAAATGGGTTGAAGTTGCCCCTTGTTGTAAACAATAATTTGGCAAACACATCGTATCATTAACTGTTACATTTTCTTTTGAATAACGATAACAAGCAAAAATCAAAATTTATAACATAACCTTGACCTTTGACCTTGACCTCAATTTGAAGGTCATGGGTCAGTGAACTTAAATTAGAAGGTCCGAGGTCAATCACTTGTATGGTTGTGGAGAAATAATGATTTCAAATACATAAGGGGAGAAAACTCCTATAAGGGTTAACCAAAACACTTCGACTGATTAATTTGAAGTTGCGCCTTATTGTAAACAGTGATTTTGCAAACATATCATATCATTAACTGTTACAGTTTCTTTTGAATAACGATAACAAGCAAAATTCAAAATTTATAACATGACCTTGACCTTTAACCTTGACCTCAATTTTCTTTATTTGGACCAAGGACTTCATATCAAAAGACTGTAGGCCTCTACAACTTATACTGTATGAATTAACCCAACATATCGTTTATTTTAAATTTTCAAAGGGAAATAACTCCCATAAGATGTCTTCTGATTCCCTCAGTCAAAGTAAAACAAATCATTCTTAAGAGTAGACAAACAATTTGGTGAAAACAGTTTGTAAAAATCTTATACGGTTTTAGAGATATAGCGATAACAAGAAAAAGGGGACGCGGGGAGATAACTCCTATAAGAATAAGTGTTCGGTCACACAGGGTGAGTTTTGAAACCTCCATTACTGAACAACATCGTTGGCCAAACATCCATTAGATATGTTGTAAAACAAAAAAGCATCTCAGACGGCAGAAGAAAAAAAAAAAAAAAAAAAAAAAAAAATAATCAGAAGAAAAACAAAAGGTCTTTCCACGAAAAGTGGAAAGACCTAATTATATGATATCTTGAACTGTGAACTTTTTTTTATTTGCATGCATGATTTTTTACGCAGGTCTCTTTCAATGGAAACAATATGCTAAAGATAGAGTATTTTTGCAATAAACATAATCTCTGATGTTATACCTATGTTGGTATGCAAAAAGAATAGTGATCGCTATATATATATAAAAAAGTAGTAATATTTACAATATATTTAGATAAAAAGAACATTCTTCATTTATGTGTACGAGCATAAGACATGTTAAAACAAGATTTTAAAAAAGTACGATGAACATAACTTATGTTTCTAAGCAATAAAAAATGATACATATATTTTCGCAGTGTAAGTATATTTTTGTCATCCTGTATTATTTTTTTAGGGTACATGTTAAGTCCATAATTTTTCAATTGCAGTCTCTGATTTTGTTTCTTTAAAATAAGTATATTTGAAATTGAAACCATAAGGAGTAACAAAATATGAACTTTGATGAAAAAAGTAATTTTGACGGAATCGTTAGCACAAAGAGTAGAATACTAGATGACGATACTTTTGAAATTGTACTTTAAAATGATTAATTTCAATTCATGGAAAAACAACAGTAAAACATTATCTTTTCTTTTAGTTCCTGTTATTTTATTATGTTGTTTGTTTGTACATATTATAATTTTTAGGACGCTGGCGTTTGGCCTTTTCGTACACTGGTAATACACCATAAACTATATGAATAACATACATACTTTTTTTAAACATTATATCAATACTGTTATAGACAATGCTGTACTCTGTTATCTTAAAAATCAACAGTAATAAGTCAGCATATTTCATATTATGAATACCAACAATAAAACTTGTACAATGTACATAAAATTAATCTTCATTAAATTGATTTGAAAAAAGTGTAAAGGAACATACATTTGTTATAAATTGAATTATATATTTTTTCTATTTCATCTCTATTCTTTTATCATACTTCAGAGAACAAATGAAACTTGATTACTGATATTTGATAAAAAGAAAGTGACAGCAAAAAAGAAGAACTGTTATTAAACGAACGCTAGCATTTATGAGCTATTTAAAACCATGCTTATATAAGCTGAATATATTTATAAAGGCGTTAATAAATCTCGAAAATATCGAAAATACACATATAATATATAACTATCCATTAAATACATATAATATATAACTATCCATTATACATGTATACATATAATATATATAAACTATACTATTAATCGACCATTAAAATGGTCACATGTGTTCAATCTATAACATTATTTAAATACGTTGCCCAACAACTGAAAGCTATAAACGATGTGAAACTTTTATAATACACAAAATTACATACTGAAAGAAAATATAACAACGTTGAATATTGTTTGCATATTTTGAACATCAGGTATCAAAATTATATTAAAAATTATTTTTTATCTATAAAGTTAAATAACAATAGAATCTTACCCTTTGTTGTCTTAGAATATCAATGACAAGTTTCACTGCCTGTGTCCATTTTAACTGCATTCTATCTAAATTCGTGTGCTTCAGATTCCCCAATAAAAACAACGTAACATTTTGATCTGCAAAAGCGGACCCTGTCCCATTTTCTCTGTAATATATCCCTATAAACCAAGTGCTAATTCGTCTATGTTTTTTTTTGTGATACTTTGGAAGTAAGAACTTTTCCACATATCCTAAAATGCTTCTTCTGTCGATCTGACGAACAATATTCTTCAATTTTAAGAAGGCATTTATAGCCTAATTTAAAACTGTCCCTTACAATGCTTTTCACTATTTCAAAGGAATGATCTCTATATATAATAGGTACCACCTCAATAAGGTAGTTCAGGATGGCAATATATGCTATTGAATCATTTCTCAGAACATATTCGATCACTGGTTCATCAATTTCAATAATGCTTTGCAAAAGTTCCAAGGAATCAAAATATTTTAAAACATTTAAAATGGCATCGTTTGTTAACTTACCATTCTCGTTTACATGGGCTGTAAAATTTGAACTCACATCGGATTTAAAGAAAGCAACTGACAACTTTTCAAAAAAAACTTGTGTCATATTTTGAAACACTTCATTTGTAAACAATTTTGGTAAACTGTCCAGTAAATGGTTATAACTTATGTTTATAGTCTGCTGATTCACTGAACTAAAAGAACTATTATCCCCTACACTACTTGTTAATGTCACTGCAGCATCTCCAATTTTCCACACCTGTCTTGTGAGATTTATCTTATCCACCAAAAATGGAGCAATATAAAATGGCTTGTCTGCATCTAGAACTTCTGAATTACCGTGCACGGTGGCGAACGTGAAAGAACTATCCAAACTAAGAATAATACAGAGTATGAAGACGATTGATATTGACATGTCCATATTTTTCATATTTTCTTGATAACTGTCTCTGTATGAAATCAATTTTGTTAGCAGGACGGTTCTTTCATTTCAAATTCATAAATAAATAATTAAGAAGGCGTCACCTCTTGGTACACGTCAACAATTCCTCTATAAAGATATGTGAATGATATAACCCATATAACCCATGAACATTACATTTCTATCCCTTTATAAACTAGTCAACATTTCAAATAGTTTTATTGTTAATATATAGTTCATGGCCTTATAATAACGCCGGTATATCGAATACATGTACACCCTTTCCAGAAAGGGTTTTAACCCACACAAGGTCACTACTTGTGGTGTTCTTTGTGACAATCATTTAGCCATTATTTCGTTACCTTTAAATGTATTATGTTAAGTTTGATGTGCACGTGTTTAGCATTTTTAAGAATTAATAAGTTTTAATCATCGAAAATGTTCCACAAATGTTTCATTCGATTATTGTTGATTGAAAATGTGCTCATTAACTTTTGAGATTTGAAATCATAAGTTTACCAAATGTCGACCTTGCCAAGAATAAAATTGAGAATATAAAATGGGGAATGTGTCAAAGAAGCATGGATTACTTGACAATGAATGAGATGACAGAGTAACATAGGCTGTAAATTTAAACTCACATCGGATTCAAAGAAGGCAACTGACAACTTTTCAAAAAAAGCTTGTGTCATATTTTAAAACACTTCATTTGTAAACAATTTTAGTATACTGTCCAGTAAATACGTTGGATTGATTTTTATTTTATATTTCCATGCATTCCCATCAACTTTGGAGATATATACTGCATATTCAGTTGCTACTGGAATGTTGCTACATACAAATTAACTGAACCTTGATGTCAATTTTCATATGCAGGTCAAAATATAAGAAAATATGAGACAGACTTAACTGTTTCAGTTCTGACACACCCTTGGGTCTTAAACATTTGGCTTTGCATGTTCCTTATGAAAATAAATCAATAAAAGCGAAGGGACATATGAAACTGATAACGAATTGTTTAAATTTTTTGAATATATCCGTTGTCATCTGTGAAAAAAGATATTCCATAATTACTAACCAACTCGTGATTGCGTCCTTTTTTAAATCTAAGAAGGAATGATTTCAAGTAAACCACATAAAACTCTTAGTTTATTTAGTTCATTGTCAGCATCAACCTTTTATTAACGAAAGCATAAGAGAAAAAAACAAGCCTTGGAATATCGTATGACCTAGGAGATATATACTCCGTATGCAGGTAATGCTGAAATGTTGCTGATATAGGGTTCCTATTAAACCAAGAGATACAGATATTCAAGTTGAAATCATCCCTTCGTATTTTTTTTTCGGACGCCATCACGAGTTGGTTGACAGTTATGTTTCACAGATGATTTCGAATATGTTCCTTATGTCGTAACTACAATCCACTTCCCTTTTCACCACGAATGTGACCTACCAATTAAGACTATTTACCGGGTTTATAATAACATGAACAGCACGACGGGTGCCACATGTGGAATAGGATCTGCTTAACCTTCTAGGGCATATTATATCACCCCCAGTGTTTGATAGGGTTCGTGTTGTTTAGTCTTTAGTTTTCTATGTTGTGCATTGTGTACAATTATTTGTCTGTTTTCACTTTTATTTATAAGCCATGGCTTTGTCAGTTTATTTTCGATCTATGAATTTGACTGTCCCTCTGGTATTTTTCTACCCTTTATTTTCCTACCTGGAAAAGGAAAGTTCACAATAAGAAGCTATAGCTGATTGTTAATGTCTACATGTAAATCAAAATGTGAAGCAGAATTAACTGTATCTGTTGTGTCCGTTATCTCCATTTCGATTGGATAGATGCGTTCAACAAAGTCACCAAACTTTTGAATTCGATGAGTGAGAGGACATCATCCATATGGCGGAACGGAAAGTGAAAGAATTATGCTAGCTCCTCATGAGAAGCTTCGGTACTAAATCAGTCTCATTCCCGACAAAATGAGGAGCATAGTTGGTTCATATGGGAATGCCAATTGTTGTTGAAAATTATGTCCTCCAAACGTAACAAAATATTGTCAATCGAGAAGTAAAGTGTCGTGATAATGTCAATTTCGGAGAATAAATAATTTGTTTTATAAAATACGATTTATACCTCCATAACAAACTAAAAAAAATTTAAAAAAATTAAAAACACCAAACCATTTAATTTTTTTTTTTAGTTTGAAATGGGGAATATAGCGTACGATATTGTCAAATCCTAAGCGTATGTCTTTCTTGTTTCAATTTCACAAAGCTTTATTAAATTTAAATTTAAATTTGAATTCCTAAGTCTATGATTAGCATGCGCTCTGAACATTAAAAATAATCTGGGTGAGACACACTTCTATACAACATTGGTCTTCAATCTATTATGTTTTTTTCAAACGACACTTGTGATGTTTATGTGACGAATAGTGCGTCTAGCAAACCCAGTTATAATCATGGTGTCTTTGCTTAGTTTATAAAATTTATACTAGTATCCACTATTGACAGTTGACATTACTTGTCCGTAGCTTAAGTTGACGTATCTTTTTGATTTATGGTTAATTTTGAACATAAAAAAATATGAACTACCGAATGTTAAGCAACAAAAATTTGTATGACAATCTTTTCGAATTTCGCCAGTCTTTAGATCTTGGGATTATCGAGGTAAACAATACATTATTAGTTAAAGGGTTGAATTCGAATAAATACATCCTAGTTAATACAAATGTCAATCATAATCATGTGAAGTTATTACCGGATTAGTTATTTTGGATTAGAAAAACTTCCCGAATAACACCTAATACTTCTTTACTGTCAACTGTTATAGATACTAACAAATTGTAAAGATATGTACATTACGCATGTGAAAAGAAATATTTGACAAGACAGTCTGTTAAGTTGACAAATAAATGGAGTAGGATGAGGACACCATTTGGCCTCATATTTTAATTTCTTCATTACATGACGAGAAGCATCTGAAGTTTGTATACTACCGATGCAGCAAAATTGAATATTTTTTTGTTATCAATCTTTTTATATAAAACGTTAACATTATCACACAAAAATATGTTATGAATATTGATGTTTGGTAATAGTTCTGGTTCTTAAAAAGAGCAAGCAAAGAGGAGCAAAAAGTACAATTAAATGTTCTAATGATTTTTAAATTTCTTGTTTTTTTGCATATGAACTCAAATGAATTCAGTTTACATGCAGCACTTAAGAAAACTTATTCGATTCACAAACGAAAATTTAAAAGCTCATATGACCTATATAATAATTTTGTTTTGGATATATAAAAATGTGCTTCTTAAATACCTATCTCGTTTATTCTGTTCATGTTCAAGTGATAAACGGCATAGTTATTGTGAACTGTTGACTTTGTGTACGGCTTACTTTACAGATTAGCGGTAATTTAGAGCTAGACATGACGGAACTGTACACACTCGTGTATTGTTGAAGACTATATATTGACCTCTAGATGTTTTCTGTTTTTGGTTGATGAGCTGCTGTTTCATTGAAATACCCCAAAACATCCTTTTATTCACATTTCCATCGCTTTTAATTATTTCACATTTATTTATAGAATTTAATCGTTATCGGGTGAATGATTAATGTTGAAAAAAACTTCAAAGTATAACCGTGATGCTGTTTTAACAGATTTAAAAGTGGGAGGTTTGGCATGCCACAAAACCAGGTTCAATCCATCATTTTTTCTTTAAATGTCCTATACAAAGTTTTGAGTGTTACATTTTAATGTTGTGTTTCTGTTGTGCCGTTGCTCTCCTCTTATATTTGATGTGCTTCCCTCAGTTTTAGTTTGTAACCCGGATTTCTTTTTTTTTCTAATCGATTTATGAGTTTCGAACAGCGGTATACTATTGTTGCCTTTATTTAAAGATTATCAGTGTGCAATTATTTTATTGAAAATTGGTCTTGCCTGTTTTGCACTTTTATATTGACATACATTCTCCTCATCAGAACCATTATTTTATAGTTTTTTTGTGTAAAAGTTTCGATTAAAATTGGAATACTTTCATAATAGCCTAAAAGAGGGACGAAAGATACCACAGGCTAAAAATAAAAAGACAAACAGACAAATAATAGTACAGAAGACACAACATAGAAAACTAAAGACAAAGCAACACAAAAACTTGGGGTGATCTAATTTTTGTTAGTCAATAACAATATATTATTTAAAAAATTGTATCATTGGTAATAACTGTGGCATACAATTATTATTACGTTCTCTCATATTTGATATAAATAAATGAAATAAAATGTCCCGTGAGGAAATTTACTTCTTTTGAAGTGTTGATGTTATTAAAACTGGATTTTATCGCTATCTGAACTTTTGATATGAAATTCGACACAGATTGATATTGACTTTGCTGGTTAGTAATGCACCGTAAATATATGGGTTTTTTTTCGGCTGTCAGACAATTGGATTCAAATCAAAATTCAATCAGGAATAAATGATAATAAAATGATAACTTAACATGCGTAAAGTGGACACCAAAAGGGTCAGTTGTCTTAAGATTGCTCACTTTATGCGATATTTTGTTGATTTCATTGATCAAGACCTCACAGAAGCTTCAAGACGAGGAACAGCAGAAAAAGTAATACATAAATGTTTTCCAATTTTTTTATGATTTATATATCAAAATGTTTGATCAAAGCACTAATCTTAAAGGCATAGAAGTTGACGATGTGTCTAGGAAACATAAGTTGGGGCATCGTTTATAATGAATACCACTCAAGAGATTTTTTATCACGAAAAATAAAACGCATGACGTCCCGCCGACAAAAGTCACGTTTTGTGTGATTTTCAACGCCACCACGTCGCGCCAATAGTTAACTCCGTTGAAACTGTATCGGGTGCCCTTGAATGCAAGTTTGATCATAAAACACTTGATGGTGAAGTTATTCCTGTACAACTGTTTAACATTTAGATAATCGTCACGTTTAGAAAATAGTTTGCCTCTGGCCATGGTCAGCGTGTCTTCGTTGAATACATGAAGGCGGGAAGTTTTAGTACTTAATACTTTATTACATACTATTTACACGCTGACGACATTATTGTAAAACAATCTATATGGGCATGCAAGATGTAAGATATTTGAACCCATAATTGATTGGTTGATTGATGTATGTACCCCTATACAACATCAACGAAAGCAGACTGTATGACCACAGAAGTGTTCTTCGTAATTACACTGGACAACGGTACAAATTAATGAATGACATTCTTGTTTTTGTCTTCATTCACACAAACAAAAAACGTTCGCAAATAATTTTTATTATTATTCACAATATTTTAGTATGCAATCAGTTATCATACATCATTATTGTCTCCTGAAGGGAGAACCAGCCACGCCATGGTGTTCAGTACATTGTTGTTTCGCATAAACCAATTAACCATTAATTAATGCGCTTTTTGGTGAAAAGATACATACATTTTACTTTTCTAATGGTTTAATCATCATTGTTGTCTCCTGAAGGGAGAACCATCCACGCCATGGTTTCCAGTGCATTGATGTATCTCTTCTGTTTCCAGGGAGTAATTTACCATTAATGTTTCCAATTGTACATGAACGGTGCCACCAGCCGCTACATTTATAAATTGCACAACTAATTTGGATCAGATCATTGTCTCTATTTTTTGTTGAGAACATCATTCCGTGAAGACTTTGACCGGTATGATCTCAAGCTCCATCACCTGATTAAAGTATACAAATAACACTAAATATTTTCTTTTTTAAATTACTTTTGCAAATGGATATTGAATCTTAAACTATGTAATGAATTTAAGTCATTGACCTTCTTCGAAACTTAAATTTCGCATTTTTATTATCACAATACCATCTCCTTTCTGGCTTTTATTCAAGTTTCCCTTGTTATCTTCTGTATGTTTCTATTTTTGCTTGTTTTGTTTGATCATTAATTCGACTTTCATATTTGAGTCATGAGCATTAATTATTATTGATAGTTATTGTAATTTTAAAGCTATGATTGTTTATCTATTTTTATTATACATGACAAAGGTTAATAACAAACGAATTGACTTGGATGGTGGCATTATGTAGTGATTAAGGCAATTAAATTGTACACTTAACATATCATACCTGGAGTGCCGAAAAAGTCCGAACATATACTTTACCTGCACTGCCGGAAGAGCCCGAAAAGATCTTACTTGCACTGCCGGAATCACCCGAACATATCATACCTGCAGTGCCGGAATAGCTCGAAATATTGAGTTCATAATTTGATTCCTCATTGCCGACGTAAAAATTTGAATATTCAGCATAAGCTTGGTCACCAGAAACATCTACTAGGACAAATCTTACTTTAAATTTCCTCTTTTCTGATAAAATGGCATATAAATTGTCATTTCCTATAAACAAAAAGGAGATAACAACTTATCATTTTTTCAGGAAGAGAGAGCTATATGATATCAAATTCAACATCGATACCAGAAAATGTTTCTCGTTACTATCTAATTGCAGTATATTACAATAAGTCAAGAGAGAAAATTGCTTTCATCAATTACTACTATATTTGAAAAAAAGAAAATAATGCTAAGGCCGTACGGTGACCTATAGTTGTTAATTTATGTGTGATCTTGGTCTCCAATGGAGAGTTGTCTCATTGGCAGTCATACCACATCTTCTTTTTTATAACACAGCAAAAAGTAAGAAAAGTCATATTGTTTTTTTAACATATGAACAGTTTATGAAATAGTCATGTATATCGACTAATTAAAAGGAATGTTATAGAGGGAAAAAGAATTGAAAAAGTTTTGGACAATGAAATAAAAGAATCTTTTTGATAATGAATGACTTTGTTCAGTGGCAATTATTTTCTGTATATTTAACATAAGGACATATCATGTATACAGTACATACATTAAAGATAGATTCTGAAATTAAAGCGGACCATGATTATATTTTCAGAAAAGTATCTACCTTTTGCAAACGAGCAGAATATAGATAATAGTAATACAAGTATCTAAATGGGTTATTCATTGTTTGATAAGGTCAAGATACAGTTAATGGAATATGTCACAAATTGTTTTGTATATGTCTGTGGTATGTTAAACTGCCAATCGAAAAAAAAGGATTGGTATTTTTTTTTATTTTTTATTTTTGAAAGATTACTGAAAAACTCTTTTACAATTGATACTCTTGTTTATTAAGACCACACAAGATCTTTTAACTGTCTGAAAATTGTCAAATCTTTAAAAATCAAAGCATAGAAGTTTCTTAATTTGTTGATAATTTGGTTGATATAAATGACAGTATGGTCATTTTTGGATGCATTTTCTAAATAAATATCCGAATGAAGGTGAAAATCGTCGAAGAATAATGTTTTACGATTTTTCAACACAACAATATTATATTTATTTCGACGTTTGTAGTCTTAAATCACAAAGGACACCACTTTGACTTATGTAGACAAAAAAAAGAAAGTTGAAGATTTTGTTCATTTAAACGGAAATTCGTCAAAAACAACATATCGATTCATAAAAAAACAAATGTCTTTGATCTAAAGGAGGGAAATTTCAAGAATGACTCTACCTGATAGATACCTGATACGTGAATTGAATATGAACGTCAAACATGTCTAGGGATTTGCATTCTAAAATGTTATTTTTTAACTTATGAATAGAAAATATTTGGAGACTCTATCAAAAAAGGGGCAGAATTCAGATTATTAAGAAGGGAAATGTAACTGGTGCTATACATATTTTATTCTACTAAACCTCAGTCCTACTTTCATAATCGTAAATTTTCTGGTGTATTTTCCTATTCGCTAAACCAGCTTTCATTTCTGATTGTAAAACATTTTTGTTTGCAACCAAGACCACTTAGCATATAATACATTTGTTTACATAACTGCATAGTTTATATCACGACTATTGCCTTATAGAAAGCATGATATGCTTATCCGTTTAAAGCATATGCTATCGTCTTGGGTGTGGTTGGCTCATGTTGGTTTTTTTTTTTAATTTTTCTACATCGTGTTTTGTAAACTGTTTGTCTTTTAATGGTTTTACTTTTTTTAACATTGCATTTTCAGTTTGTTTTCAGCTTAGTATATTATTCAATGTTGACAACGTGCCAATCAAATGTTCACCAGAAGGTTTACCAAATCCTCTTTTGTATGTATTCCAATCGCTGTCAAATGTTTCCCTGCCATCAAATCTTCTTTGGACTATCTTAACAATTAAAATAACATTATCCTAAATTTAGGGTAACTCAAACATTTATTAAAATACTACCTCATTCGTTTGTCTTCTTTATAAATATTCGTGGCATTGCCACTGCATCTCAAATATCCTAGTTAACTTGGCATTAAGAATGCTCCCAGAACAAGACGGTCTGGGTCATATCTTAATAAACTAACTACGTTAACAGGGAAGAGTTTCAAACCCTAAACAAGATCATGAGGAAAACAAATATAATCTGCACTACATGCGCATACGGTCACCATATCTACCAGATTGAGCAGTGAGTTGGGGTTTTTTTTGTGTAAAAATTTAAAAAAATCATTTTTTGCGGTCTTATTGATTTAACTGGAGTCAAGATTTGTATGGCAGTTGATCCATGCAGAGCAGAAGTCGCTAGTAATAACAAGTCTCGCTTTATTTAAAATTCGTATTTAGTTCCTTCAATTTGTTTTTCTTGGAATATATATTCAAATGGATTAACGAGATTTTATCATGGGTAAATTACTGTTACCTCTTTTAGATCATATAAACAATGAAATTTGCACGTTAATCATGTCATTTGTCATAGCTACAACCCTACCCTCGAACTGCTTAAAACCCACCTTATTCGATATAATTTCTAGTACTATTACTTGTCTTCTTCCATTTGCTATTGTGTTGTCTACGACATATGTGTTTGATTGTAGCCCTCAGTATCGGTTTCCATTTTGAACATCGAATTATACCCAATAAAAACCGTTAGATTCAAAGGAAGACTTCGTGTTTCTTTTGCAACCGGCAAATACATCAGAATCGAAGGAATTGTTATCAACCTTTGGTCGATACGTCTGCTGGTGGACTGTCAGTTCCTGAGGGTATCATCAGCTCTTTAAATATTAACTTTTTAAACTTGATATTTCACATGGGTTTATTCGAACTTGTATGTCTTGGTTATGAGGTGTCATGGTAATCGCAGACTAGCTGATGAAGCAATATATATGAAAACAAACCTTTTTAGAATTGTCCATTTATGAATTTTGATATTATAAAGAAACTAAGGGTTCAACTCCCTCAGCCAAAGTTGACCTTAGATGAATTTGGCTATTGTTAAGTTTTTTGTTTGTCAGATAGCATTTCAACTGCTTCAATTTATATGCATCCGCGTCCTATAAATATTCTGCTTTGAGCGTTCCTGTGGAAATTAAATCTAAAAAAGTGCTTTCCAAACATTAAATTATTTAACGTGTTGTTTTCATTTTTGGGGAAAAAGTTCTCACCGTCCATCTTCCCTCTTGATAGTCCATGTCACAGAAAACTATTAAACTATTGTTTAGTTTTGGGAAAATAGTATAGACACCACTCTTCTTCCCAACTTGATCGCTGCAATCCTTCGGTATCGGCCCATCTACATACCAAGTAAAATGCTATTATGAATTTGTGGTGCATATTGGTATATTTGCCGACGAATCCAAATTGAAAGTAAACATTTTCAATATTATTGAAAATAAAATCTGTTTTTTTTATATTTTACATTGGTGTATTCCAATTGTATGTCTTGATTCTAATTAGTCGTAGTAATCTCAGTTTGGCAGATAAAGCAATATGATTGTCCATAGTAAACCGCATTTAAAAACCACGTGAAACGTCTTATCATGTTAATAACGAATAGTCACGCTAAGGTGGTATCTACTGGGATGCAATTACACAATCTTTTACAATTTTGTCTCGGTCAGCATTTGAACTCTTAATGTGTTTTATGAAAGTATAAGATGGTTCTGGAAATTTTAAAGAAGAAATCATATTAATGTTATGACGGTGTTCATTTTTATTTTAAGGTTGACATTTTGTGTATTTGCTTTTGGCTCTTTTTGACAAAAGTATATTCCCTTGCCATTCAATCATTATTACTTGTATGCTGTTCCACATTTCTGCATTTCTCCGTCATACACACATTTCTCGCCGTCGTTACATGGGTGGTCTTTACATCTGCCGGCAATACTCTGCAATAATTCTACATGTTCATCAAATTTAATAGTATCGCAGCCTCACATTTTTAGGTGGAATAAATTTGTATGTATTGTTACTTGTTTTATAGCTTAATTTTAATTAATTGGCTCAATATTCAATGTAAAATATTTTTGGCTACTGCTTTTATGTAGTGTTCGTGTGCATTTCATTAACGGCCTTATAAAGGAATGTAAAGTGCTTGTTGCCTTATATATTTATCCGTCTTTTTCGCTAAATAGACTTCGGAACAAATGTTACGTTCATTACTGCTTAGTTCAACGGTTGCATTTGTTTACTTTTTCTATTTATATCCATTCGTAGTTTCATGTTATGAATTATAATCGAAATAAAGTCGTACTCCGTTGCGTTAAATTCTCAGTTTTGTTTTAAGCATTGCAGCTAATAAAATCGTTACAAATATCAGTATAGCAGCTTCACATGCGTCATTTTAGGTGAATTAATTTTGTAGGTAGTGTAACTGGTTCTATATAGCTTATTATAATTGACTCAAAATTCAATGTAAAAGATATTGGCTACTTCTTTTACATGGTATTTATGTGCTTTTTTGTCGCTGTGTTGAATAACCATTGCTGGCCTTTAATTGTAGTATAATTGAAAACGCGCAGAACATAATAGAAAAGAGTATGTGCATATATGTTCAATTGAAATTTAAGCTAGGGGTTTCTTTTCAGCTATACTGTGAGTAATTTTGGGTGTGAATTAAATGGGATCTGATGTGAACATTCGCTCTTTCCAAAACGATAACCAAGTGTTGGTGTTCCAGACCATATACGTATATTTGTACGGTCGGACCGTATGAGTATACGCGTATGGTCCAGTACGAGCTAACCATACATGTAATGGGATCATATGCCATTGGGTTGAATTTAAAAAAACATTTATCACAATCTTTATTTTTAGTTTTACAAATTGTTATTATTACAATTATTAGAAGATGAAAAAAATGAACAAACGAACAATTGAAATTAAATATTTGTTTAATTGTACATCTGAATCCTATTTTGGTACTCTCGCCCAAGGTCACACTTGCTACCACAAGTAACGTAATATTTTGCTACGTTTACATGTTTGCAGTTCATGCATGTTCCTTTGCATTTGCCTTTTTTTGTAAAGTTGCTAAATATTCTAAAACAATTGTCCTCCCACATTATCTTTAATTACGTTATCTTCGATTTCAGTGATCATAATTCAATTAAGGTATTACTGATCGGCATGCTAGATACAAGAGATTAACATATTTAATTAGCGTAAATTTTTGAAATAGTTAAGATATAAAGTTTTTATTTCAATTACCATTAAACTTTTTTCATATTAATTGGAGAGTTAAGTTATGTTTATCTGTTATATACATTTGTATCTAATAAACTTAACCAACTTCCTAATATTAGTGCGACCGAATGAGTATTTTGAAAAAAGTACGCATACGGTCCAGACCGTACACGTACGATCCAAAAACTCATACGGTCTGAAACATCTATACAATATGACAAGCTCATAACTGTCCCTGTTCTAACTAAAATTGTGGCCAATAAAGAAAACCGATATGATCATCTATTTTATCAGGTCCAATGCTTAGAACAAAACTGTGACAATGTCGACGCAAAACATTACCACTACATTTCAGTTATAATTTATTATATAAATAACGAATGCACGTTAATAGAAAATATATACATATGGAACGGTTGAACTAAGCAGCTGTGAGTTTACCATTTCTCCAAAAGTCTATTAAACCAAAACGACGGATAGATATATAGGCAGCAAGTACTTCAAATACCTCTAGACATAATGTATTGTCAAAAGGAAAAAGGTTAGGCACCATTTGAATTTTATATTATTTTTATGTCCAATCTCAAAAATCATTCATAAGGAAGTCATTATAACATAGCTTCGTTTTGAAACATTTAAAAGGCAGGGATGTCAAAACTCATAGTCATGTTAAGAGTTATATGATCAAACAGAAAACTGAACGAAATACTAGTTACCAAATTCACTAAAAATATATCTTGCCAAGGTATAAGAACCTTATTTTATAAATAACGTCATCAACAAGAATTTTTGAAAAGTGTGTAATAAATCATGTCAAAGTCTATCGATTATTGCACTTTTGAGAAAGCGTCCGAAGATTTCGAATATCTTCTCTAGTTTGCATCTCAACTTGATGTTCATCTGTTTAACATTGAACAAAATACAAGTAAACATACTATGAATTTAATTTATAAAAATAGACTCACTAATTGATGTAAAACAACGAATTTAATTTTCATTTCACGTACATGTAGCAAGTCTAACAACATTCTTAGTTATTTTGTTATATTCCTATAGGTTACGTTCACTTCTGAAGACAAAATAAGTGAACCAAAGAAAGGGCAAGTTGTCCAACTCTTTTGATTAATTCATTTCTGTATATTGATTCATACCGTTACATTTGTTCATACCTTTAAATTAATTCATACCTTTGACCATTTAGAGACATCAGTATATACACAGTCAGTCTCTGGTGTAAAATCTTCAGACAACCCAACGATATCACACAAAGGCCAGTGATTTCTATAGTTGACACCCTTACATATAGATATCACACAAAGGCCAGTGACTTCTATAGTTGATACCCATACATAGTGACGTCACCATGCATACTTTGAGGCAATCTAAAAAACTGATGCCGTATTTTTTGTGGAAAATATTTGTCGTTCGGCAACGTCCAAACTGAAGATGTCCATGCTGATTTAGATTTGGATGTTGACATTCAAAGTCATCTTTGTGACATACGTCCATCATACTGAAAGCCATTGAGAAAGGAAGCAGTACGAGTATTGCAAAAATTCCCATGGCTTCAAATACAAACATTGCAAAAATACTTGATCCACAGAAAGAAAAGCATGCGGACAGTTCTAATGATTGGTGTATATAAACAATATTGATATTTTCTTTTGTCAGCTTCCTCTGATTAAAACTTAGTAATCCAACCGTGTACGTATTTAAAATAATTTAAACAATATGTCAATAAAAAATTGAAAAAAAAGAAAACAACGAGTCAGTAGAAATCAAAAACATTGTAATGTATCGATATATAGTTTTCAAATATTATTAGGAATTGGCGGAAACGCAACAATACGAAAATTGTATCATTAGCAATCATACCACATCTTTTTTTATGTCTATAAACCAATAAATGATATGGGGGATTGTTATATACCCTTCTAAGTGTTTTTGTTTGATTTCCAATGAGAGAACTTTATAAGTGATTTGTTTCCCTCAGTTTTGATGACCCAGGTTTGTTTCAGTTTAATCGATATATGACTATTGAATACAGCCATACTACTATTGTTTTAATTTATGGTGTGCTTTAACACCGATCTTAGTTTAGGGGAGGATTGAGCGCTTGCAAGCATGTTTCATCCTGCAACGTCATATACGTGTCTTTACCACGTCAGGAGCACGTATCAATAAGGTTGTTGTCTTTTGTTGCTGATTACTTAATTAAATCAATAAGACTAACATCTGATTTGTTTTACAAAAGCTACACGGCGGGTGCCGAGTTTGGGGCCGAATCTGCGTAAACTTCCGAAGTATCTGAGAACACCCCCAGTTTTGAAACGGTTCATATTGCCTAGTATTTAGTTTCTCTGTTGTATGTTGTTCGACTTTTAGTCATTTTATTATTTTGACATGTCGTTGTCAGTTTATTTTGGACCTGAGTATGAGTGTTCGGTTGGTATCTTTTGCCTCATCTTTGTTGTACGTTGAAATATCTTCGATTGGTTTTATTCTTTTTTCCATATCAAATTTTATAATTTTAAGATAAAGAACGATAACTCTGCCTTTCTGGACTATACATTTGTAATTTCATGTTATGTGTACAATTTACAATGTTGACTAGCTAAATTGCAAAAATGACTTAAAAAGAACATATAAAAAGTGTATTAGGGTCGATTTGTAGATAAATAGCTGAACACTAAATAATGTATCTTTTGCATCTTCTATGAATAGTTTCCAAATGATAACAATGTTGATAAGAATGTTTCGTAATCAAGACCAATCCTGACATATACTCTCATGACGTATTTTATAGATCTCTATTGTCAGATTTATTTTTCATTCCAAGCTACTGATTCATATAACCTCTGAAAATATGAATTATATTCGTTGTTTATTAATACAATACTGTTTGCCCAGGTGTATCATACTTTCTTGACAATTTGATTTAGTAATATGCAACAACGTCTGAAATAGGCACTACATAATTTTACAGTTTATCGAATGGGTTGACCCGATACGATGTTTCCACGCCCCTATCCTCTAGAAATATGTTTCGTAGTCACATTTTGAGCTAGTGTGGATTCGCATGTAGTTTTCCCTGCATAGCCGGTGGCGCTTACCCTATCGACATACCATGTCTTGGAACTTTTCATGCAATTTTGTATGTCCTTAAACTTTTTTTTGGATTTGAATACAGATCATTTACATTTACTGCTTGCAATATTTATTTATGTGTTGTTTTTGTGCTTTATGTTGAATATGTTTTTTCAGTCTTTTTGTAACCGAAACATTAATAATATAACTTGAACAGCTCATTTTAAAGATTTAAGGCGTCTTTTGCAGTTCTTGAATACGGATAAACGAAATTTGGGGTAAACTCCAATTAGACTGCAACCAAGACACATCTAAAACTCATACAGTAACATACAGGGATCAAGAGAGAGCCATATCTCTTGCACGTTAAAGACACCCTTGTAGATTTCAAAAAAGAGCAGGCTAATGCCGCTACAAGGCAGCACTCGCACCCGCAAAGTGGAAAGGGATTAATATAAGTTGCAAAACTTGTTTCCCAATCCACTATAAATAAATATGTTTAAACTAACAATAGACAATTGGCTATACAATATGCCAGGTTGCAAACTGTCACAAATTTATATGTTGTGGTTGAATTAAACCAAAAATATAAATTGTTACAATCAACTTATCAAACATTTATCGCTATCTTCTATTAATAATTGTTTTTGTTAAAACATTTAAAGATAATTGGTCTTGTCTCTTTTTGATTTATTGTCAGGGATCATATCATGGTATGAGTGTTATGATTGTGGTTTGTTTATGTTTAACTTATCTGAATAGGTTTACATTTTTTTAGATGAAATATTCTTGCAAACCACACAAAAAATAAATTTATCCTTGAATCTGTCTATATGACAAAAACAAAACAAACTAATGAATTTAAATACTAACCATATTATTTATGGTATTTTGTGTTATGCAAGCTACTTCTCGTCTTTCTTAAAATTAGAAATACACATATTATTAAATTGAGCTTTGAATTTTGGACATTTGTGTACACTGTTGACATTATTGTTATAATTGAAATATAAAATTGTATGAATAGGTTAATCGTTTTGCAGATTTGTTTAAGATGTAATTTGGAATGCATTGCAAGACAATAATCAAATCTATAATATATTGAACTGTTAATGGCATAATAAGTTACATGAAAACATGATCTATTCAATTAGTTTCTGTTATATTATGTTCTTTGTACTTATTATCATTTTCAGGGAGCCGATGTTTGACTCTTCGTAAATGGTATAACTTTATCAACTATTTGAAAATCATACATACTCTTCTTTACGAACAATACATTCAGAATGTTGTCAACAATGCGGTACTCTGTTATCTTAAGAAATCAACAGTTTAAAGTCAAAATATTTCATATAATGCATGCCAACAGTAAAATCAAAACAATAAGTTACATGCCTGTGCATCAAAATTATTCCCATTAAATTAATTTAAAAAAAACGTAAAAAAAGTAAATACATTTTTTATGAAATAAATCATATTATAATTGATATTTATCTTTCTAATTTTTTTAACTTCACAGAACAAACAAAACTAAATTGCCGACATCAAAATATCTATAACAGACAGCAAAAAGATGAAGCACTGCTATGAAACAAGCACTATGATTTTATGAACTATATAAAACCATGCTGTTATAAGCTGAATATATTTATAAAGCTGTATATAAAGCTCTAAATTATTGAATATGCACACAGTATATACAAATATCTATTAAATACATATAATATATATATAAACTTTACAAATATCGAACATGATTATCTACTTCATGCATCTTGAAAATTTGAGATAGATCATTTTAATTGATTTGTATAGCATTGAATTATATTGAAAAGTACGAATTCAGTATAATAACAGGAACGTATTGACCAAGTAAGGAATTAAACATTATTACAATAAATAGTTTAATAGTAAATAACAATTAGTTCAATCTTTAACATTAACTTATGCACAAAAATCTGAAAATCATTTTAAACGATGTGAAACATATATAATGAACTATACATAGATAATATAACAAACTTAATCTTTTTTGTATATTTTAAACTGCATTAAAAAAATGTCAAAGTTTTAAAAATATATTAAAACCAATTTTATCTACAATGATTAAATAACATTAGTAAAGAATCTTACCACATTCCGACTTTTGTTGTCTCAAAATATCAATGACAAGTTTCACTGCCTGTGTCCATTTTAACTGCATTCTATCTAAATTCGTGTGCTGCAGGATACCCATTAACACCATTGTAACATTTTGTTCTGCAAAAGTGGACACTGTCGCGTTTTGTTCTCTTCCATATGCTTCTAAACCAAGTGCTAGTTCGTCTATGATTTCTGTTGTGATACTTTGGAAGGAGGAACTTTTCCACACATTCCCTGTCATCAGACGAAGAAATTTGAAAATATCGTTAGTCATTGAAACTGCTACTCCCATCGATCTGACGAACATTTGCACCATATTTTTGAACTTTAAGAAGGCGTTGTAGCCTAATTTAAAACTTTCCATCACAATGCTTTTCACAGTTTCGAAAGAAGGATCTCTATATATCTTAGGTACCACCTCAATTAGGTAGTTCAGGATGGCAATATATGCTATTGAATCATTTCTCAGAAAATATTCGATCACTGGTTCGCCAATTTCAATAATGCTTTGTAAAAGTTCCAAGGAATCAATATTTTTTAAAACATTAAAGACGGCATCGTTTGTTAACTTCCCATTCTCGTTTACATAGGCTGTAAAATTTGAACCTACGTTGGACTTAAAGAAGGCTACTGACAACTCGTCAAAAACAGCTTGTGTCAGATTTTGGAACACTTCATTTGTAAACAATTCTGGTAAACTGTCCAGTAAATAGTTATAAATTATGTTTTTGGTCTGCTGATTCATATCACTAAAGGAGTTGTTAGTATCTACACTGCTTGTCAATGCCACGGCAGATTCTCCAATTTTCCACACCTGTCTTGTGAGATTTATATTATTCTCCAATAATTGAGCAATATAAAACGGCTTGTCTGTGTCTAGAACCTCTGAATTACCATGTACACTGGCAAACGTGAATGAACAATACAAGATGAAAAGTATGCACAGTAAATAGACTTTCAATTTTGCCATTTCTCTATTTTAGATTTTTGCTATTAAACTGTCGCTCGAATGGAAACAGATTTAAAGTATGTGTACATCTACAATACTTTATTCTCTAATTATAACTTCAAACAAAAATCGATATTTAAAAAGGCGCCTTCTTTCGATACACAGCAACACTTTCCTATCGGAGATATGTAAATAATATAAAGTAACAGTTTTAAATTGTGCATGCTAGAAACAATACAGTCAATTCCAACCTACTACTTTGAATGTATTTTTCTTTAAGCGTGTTCTGTGACAAACATTGTCGCATTATTAAAATGAATGCAAAATTGTTAATGATATAAATGTTTCCTTTCTTTAAATCAATGTTCTATATACCTTTTAGGGGACCACTTACAAAGAAGTCTAAATATTTTACGTTGACATGAAATACAGATTATTGATTAAATACGAAATAACTAGGTTTTTCCACAAAAAAACAGTTTGTTTTATCCGTACTCTGCTCAAATTTTCTGCATTTTGGGTATATAATGCTTTTCATCTGCGTATTTGATTTTGCAAATATTTGGATGCAAGCGGCACTGGTAAGTCTTATGTAGACGAGACGGGTGTATCAAATTATATCGAACATGAAAATGTGGATATTTACTATTATTATAGATATGTATGTTTGCCGATTTTCTGCAATATAGATATTACAGTTTAATACCATATTGCTGTAACAACCCATACATCATTTATTATTTCTATTTATACTGCAACTAGTTGTGTTTATTTCCGAAATATAGTAACACAGCTACATTTTGTACAATGTCAATTTCACCATAGACGACTTTTCCACAAACAGGAGTCGGTTTCACACAAAAACTTTTATTGTAAGTGTTCTGAATTGTTTATGACTTAAGATTAATCTTAATCGTAAGTTTTTTTGTGAAACTGACTCCACGAGTTCATTTAAGGATAAAAATAAGTTTGACATTTGTGTTACAATCTAAAAAGATATCAATATATCAATTAAGTTGCAGTATAAAAAGAAATTTAGGTCAATATCAGAAAAATATAAACTTTTTTTGTATGCCGCACAAATCTAGAAAAGGGCTCGGTAAAACCTCGCTCTTCTCCAGTTTCTCAGCCTCATACAAAAAAGTATATATTTTTTTCGGGCATTGACCTTATATTGTATATTTATAAGTTGAAATAGAGTGCACGAAATATTTGCAGTGGTATCAATTGGGTCTCGAATCAAAGAAACGAAAATCTAGAATCTGCTTAAATTTTGGTAAATGACCCTTAATGAACTATTAAGTCTTATATGCAAAAGATAAATTTGTGTTATGGCGCAAAATAGTTTTCCATGTATCGTAGGGATAACACTAAGGAGTTCGAACATCTGTCACGTAAAACCTCAACTTAGTAAATCCTTGAGTAAAACAAATTACACTGACAACTGCGACCGTTGGTATTTAAGCATTGTATGATTTCATGAATTTAACACATTACAATTAGACAATGTTCAGATTTAGAAAGACGATGAAAATAAAAAAAAGATATAAGATTTGTAGAGAAATAATATGGTATGATTGTAGAAATATGTCAACCTAACAATCCTCTAGTTCTAACAAATGGCACACATTGTGTTTACATTGTTGATTTTATACAGGCATGTTCCATAAGCATGGGTACATTAATTTAATTTAATATGGGCGTACTGTGTTTGAGGAAAACTTCACGTTTTGTACGTTTAACTTCTATACTCACTTGTGTCTTGATGAGGTAACTAATTTGTATTTATCCTCTTTTCGCGTGTATTTTTGTTCGATTTATTGAGCACAGACCAAATAGATATGGGGTCATTCTTTCTACTTTGTATGATGTATACTTATGCCTCGTTCACACGAACATTTAATTCGAATTATCCAATTCGCATTAGAAATACGCTTTTGTTAATACGAACTAAAAGTTAACGTCGTTTGGATAGTCAGCGAATTAAACGCTCATTGTAATTCGAATTAGAATTGACGTTAGGACGTACAACGTTTCGAATGCGAATTAAACTAATTCGAATTAGTTAATGCGAATCGAATTCGAATTACGTGTGAATGCAGCATTATAATGCTTCATCAAATTTGAATTTGGACTTTAATTCCGAAGCCGTTCGAGTGAACAGGCACTCCGAACATGTAGGAAGTCTTTCGAGGCCAGACATATTTTAACTCGTATCTAATATTAGCCTTCCAACTTTTCTATTTTGATTCGAACAATACCGATGAGTCTTATATAGACGAAAAATGCGTCTGGCGTACCAAATTATAATCTGGTATCTTAGATGAATTTATACTAGAATGAATTTCTTCCATTGACAATTTAAATTAAAAGCCCATAGCTCAGTTGGAATCTCTATTTGATTTATCGTTAATTCTTAACATAAAAGAAGTATTTGCTACTGAACATTAAGCAACCAACATTCATTCAACAATCTTTTTGAAATCCGTCAGTTTTCAGATATATGGATTTACTGATTAAACAATACGTTATTAGTTAGGTGTTTGAATTGGAATAAATACATCTTTGTAAATACAAATGTCAAGCATTATCATGTGATGTTATTATTAGTCCAGGTATATATTTATCAAACTTTTATTATTAGGAAATGCATGATTATTTGGTATTAGAAAACCTTCCCGAATAACACCTAATGAAATTAATACATCCTTAGTGTCAAATATCTATAGATACAGACAAAGCGTAGTGATAAGTACAGTAAGCATGTTAAAGATATATTGGACAAAATATATCATTTATTTATTGAATGATATAAAAAGGAGGATTAAGGCACTATTTGGCCTAGAATTTGAATTCCTTCGTTTTCATGGCACAAAGCATTTGAAGTTTGTGATTTTTTGTATCAATCTTTTTGTATTAAGCGTTAACATTAACACCAAAAATATGTAATGAATATTGATGTTTCGTAAAAGTTCTGGTTTTTTAATCACATTTAGAGTGAGGAGCAAAAAGTACAATGACATTTTCTTGTACTAATCAAATTCTATTTTCGTTTTTGATAAATGAACTCAAATGAATTAGTTAACGCATAGAGGTGAAGACATTTATTTTGAATTCCTAACGGAAAATGTAAAAGCTCTAATGAACTACATGTATCAGAAACAGTTGGACGATATATCATAGATGAGAATAAAGAGCAAAGACTGTACAGAATTTAATCATTAAATGTAAATAAAAAAACACATATATTAACATTGTTTCTTGTTTCTCTAACTTTTTTCAAATGCAATAGTTGAACAGCGGATATGGATTCAACAGTTGTGTTTGGCTATGTTTTATACTCTCTCCTAAGGAGATTGTATAAAATTAAATTGAGAATGGAAATCAGGGATGTGTAAAAGAGACAACAACTCGACCACAGAGCAGAAATAACCAAGGGCCACCAATGGGTCCCAAACAACGCGATAAAATCCCAGACCCCGACCAGAAGCATGCTTCAACGGGCCCCTAAACAAACACGTAATTAGTTCAGTGATAATAGAAGTCATACTAAACTCCGAAATATAAATGAAACAAAATTAAAAATACTAAAATACTAACAAAGGCCAGAAGCTCCTGACTTGGGACAGGCGCTAAAATGCAGCGGGGTTGAACATGTTTTGTAAGATCTCAACCTTCCCCATATACCTTTGGTTCTTTTTATTCGCCATTCCATATTGTCGTTGTTTGTAAACAGCCTAGTCTTGAATGTTAGCTAGCGAAAGCGAGTATTATGCTACCTTTAACATTTTGGTATCAGTAACAATTCACTGTTACGTGCATAAAAATGCATGTGAATATGACATATTCAAGCCTTTATAGCTCTCTTTGTTGCCCCTTAGGTAGACAAACGCGTCCGTTTTAAAATGCCCATGACACAAATTAGCTGTCTTGGTGTTTAAAACAAAGAATGGTGCAAATGAAACTGGCATGAGTTTATTTTTAACGACAGATTGGTTTTGTCTTTCCAAATTTCTGTTTGGAAATAGTTTTATCGTATTGGTTTGTATCCCACTAAATATCCGTATAAAAAAGGTTTAATTATAATAGCATTTGAATTACCTTTCTTTGTACACTATGACTCACAATACGAAACCATTAAGCAAAGAATTTTTCAGTTGATACCATATTCAAGAGCTTGCTTTTTCTATAATGATTTCCTTGATAGAGGGTTGATGCTGACAATAATGCGATTTAAACAAAGAGTTCCTAGTTGTTGCCTTAATTTATGTTCTAATTGTCTAACAACAACCCGTCCTCTTTTCCCTTAAATATGACCTACTGAATAAGAATTATCAGCGGGTTTGTACCAAAACTCCTGTCATTTGGTCTGTGATTGAAAATTATCATTGGTAATCACACTACATTGTCTTGTTTTATATTGTATGTATAAATAAAACAATTATAACTGTATTTGGTTTATTGAAACATATCACAGACATACAATGTTATATATACAAGTTGTAAATGTAAAATATGAAGAAATATTTGAACAGAATAACAGAAGCAGGATGTACATTGCTTCAAATACTAGACAAAAACGATTTATGTGTTTTCTGCATATGTTTGGAAACATAATACATGGATGAGAAAAGAGTCTATCATGCGAACGAACATTTTAAACGTTGTAACGCTCGTACTAAGGTCTAGGTCCGGTAAGGGCCGATTTTGGCCTCAAATTTCAGGTTCGTCTGATGAAAGATTTTTGACACTTTTTAAACACATAAGTGTCTACAACAGTTGATTCCATTAGTTTTTATGCAATAATTGAACCGATTTAGTCATTAAAACGCTCGAATTCAAGCTAAAATATGAAAAATCTATCAAATATGCCAATAATATGTCACTTTTTAGATGGTTTTTGTCAAAAATAAAAGTGTCCGCATCCGTTTTCACTCTCGACCTTTATATATAGCATGTATTACTATCAAATACAACTTACTTTTAAATAATAAGAATGAACACAAATGAGGCCACTTCCGTTTAAGACAATAACCGTCTAAAAGTTAATTCAAATGATAAAATTGTGAAGATTTCAGTACTACTTTCCAATAAATAGCTAAAAGTTGACATTTGAACAATTTTCTAAAACTGCCATATTTTGGGGCCAAAAAGAGGTGTAACTGTACCTACTCTTTTGACATAAGATTAGCTCGCGACCACAATTTTGAAAATTCATCACATGCTATGTCAAATCAAGACAATTAAGGCTGCGTACGATGAAAATGTACGTCTGAAAAAATATAAAAAGAGGTATAGTCATTGCCCCTTGAGAAGAAATATTAAAAAGTCAGGATGACGAACTCAAATGCTGATCATTAAAACTTTACTGAATTGTGTAACAAATCTAAACTAAGGATTTATTGTTGGAGCTTAGTTCTTCCTGCATGCATTGAAACATAAATGAGTTATAACTTGAAATAGCAATATCACAAATGATCCTTGGGGTTTTGCTTCATATCAGAAATGAACGTTCAGTGGTAAATACTGCAAAATATTCCTTAGATAATATACGTGTATCCAACACCACATCATGTCCTGGCGAGTACACATATAGCTTCTACTGTTAGTACAATGATTATTTTTCGTAATGAGACGACACTTTGTCACGTCAATCCGAAATAATATACCTCAAAACAATATATCAAAATATGTGTACACCTCGATAAATACGCTTACACCTCGATAACAAGATACGTCCATATGCGTGACTTGGTTTCTTGTTTAATTTAACAAGGCGTAATGATTGGTGAACAACATCTTTACAATGTAAGATCATGCAAGGGTAATACTATAATACATTTGTACATGTAGATCAGTATGTATGAGCATAGTTAAAATAATGTCGATAAACTGAAAAAAAATCATTCAGTTTTATGTGCATGTTAACTCCGTTTATCCGAACATAAAATAATGAATTCACAACAAAACTAAATAAATTATTATATGATTTTTGTCATAAATTTTGAGACAGTCATTTGCCTGTTTCATTTTTTATATATGAAAACTTCCTACAAAAATAGTTTTTATACGACGTAAATAACAATCTTTGGAAACTTTAAAACAAAATCATTTACAGTTACAAACCAATTCGTTTGATTGGACTTTAAAATTTAATACTAAAGACCTATTTACAAATTATTTTTTAGATGCGCCTTCCTTCTAATATACACCTCTGAGTAGCTTAAAAGTATGCAATATGTAAAAGCTTTCCGAATCAACTTTGTTTAAAGGAGAGAGGTGTTTAAAACAGTAAAACTGTTCAATAACTTGAAAACCTTCCAATTTCTGCAATTTGATCAAGAGTTTTTCAATAAAATTTAACAAACTAGTACCATGACATATTTAGCAGGTATATCAATTCAAGTTGGGTTTTTTCTACAACCACAGTAATTAGACTATTTAGCTATAAGGTTACAATAATGTCACAATTTATAATTTGAACATATGCCCATCAGTTGATATCGTTGATAACAATTCTGATCGAGGCAACGTTTTATATTTTGAAAAAAAATTGAACGAAGATATACGACAAAAGCAAAAGTATTAAATATATTCAAATATATAATTAACAATGTCGTACGTCGGAAAGATAAATGAATTGTGATTGTATAAAAGATGTTAATTGACCTAACTTTATGGTCTTATCATACATTTCCGTTGTGCTTTTTTCATGGTTCACAGTTTAGTTAAACTAGTGTGTTATAAACTTTATAAAGAACCTAAAAACAGTAACATGGAAATGCGAAAATGTACATTTTCAATAAATACATCTTTTACACACTCATATATCTCTCTTTCGTTATTTAGCATTCAGATGTATTCATATTCTCACACACAGACTACATGCTTTTTATAAACTCCTGTTTTTTCATAATCCGACCAATATCCCACTAAAGTCTGATGTGGTTTGAACAATAATATTCACTCTAGAGGCATTGTCTACATACACTGAAGCATATTGTCCAGCCTACAACAAAGAGGTTCTACGATCAATATTGTTAAAATAAAATATATAGCATAAAGTTGAAAAGTTTCATTTATATTTATATAATTACTGAGTGATTTTAATATTTAAAAAAATATTTTATGCATTTTCAGGAGGTAATTCTAACCATTGATTTGATATCTTCCAAACGTTTAAACAATATCATTTAATTAATGCATTATTATTATAATTATTCATTTTATTGGAAATTGCACATGGTATTTTTCTGTATTATCCAAGTTTTCATAAAAACAAGCATTAAAATCATTATGAAAACAATATTTTTAGAAGATGTTTACCGTCAGCTCCAAGAAGCCCATAAAACTGACTGTGAAAAATTTGCTGTTACTTTCTAAACCTGATATATGCTGCAATGATCTGAAATCATGATACATATTTAACATTATTCATGTGCATATACAAAAGATTTATTATTTTATATACATTAATGCAATGCTTTATTGGTCAATCGCATCTTTAAATTCGTTTTGCTTATCTCAATTCAATAACCTGTGTCAGTTGCTGTCATAGTGTCAGTTGCTGTCATAATATTTCTGCATTGCTCTTTGATTTTATGTTGTGGTCATCTTTTTATATGGGAAGGCGATAATCGTGTTCTTTTGACCTTATAACGTGGGGTTTTTCAGATGCAGTTAGGTGGTTTGGTTGGTGACGATATGGAATCCAATGGCTATTTTTTTGTATTTTATAGTGTAAATTATAGATTAAAACGGAAGACTAAAATGAATCGTTTCTTAATCAGAATACCGGAAAGATGATGAACGTATGTGTCTTAAAGACCCTTTAAGTCGCCACACTGTAGAACTTATATTTTATCAAGCAGTTGACCAGATATGAAGTCACTCGGTTCAGTAATACTTCAAATAAATGTGACAAAATATTTGTTCTACGAACTAGAGAACTGTGATACAGATCCCACTCTAAAGCGTATTACTATCATAATGATTATCATATCTATGTCGTTTTTATATTGTATTCAATTGTTCTTTGAATCCATACACCATTTGTTCAAAATCTCTTAAGGGGAAGTCTACTGTCATAAAATGTATATGGAGTCCAACTTTCAATAATGCAAACAAACTGTGCATGGATCATTAACTAAAATAATGTTTGCCCTTTTCTGTAATACTCACGCGTATTTTTGACACAATGAATCTATACAAATCTGTGCTCTAATATTATCTTGTTTCCTGAGTTTCAATCTTCTGCCATTACGTTTTATTCTCATGTGAAGATTTACTGAAAACTGATATATTCCGCTTTTCGGTGCACCAAAGCGTCCATTTTTAATATTAAAATTTTCACCTCTATTAAATGATCCTGCAGCAAAAGGCTGAAAAAAAGTGGTCAAAATCAAATGAATTGAACGGCATTAGTTTGTTAAATGATGGTATATGTTTTCCTTAAGACAGTTTTTGTCTACTTTAGATATTGTTCGTGAATGCGCCTTTTCATTTCTCCGCTGCATATTTCTTACAGATCTATTGGAGGAACACAAATCAAAAATCAAACGGATAAAATATTCTTTCGGGTCCTATATCCATTGACCATTGTCAAGGAAAGGCAATTACATAATTTTCACTATTTTGTGCATTTTTCCTTTGATCTTTTTTTGTGATAATTTTTCATATTATTCTACTCGCTTGAGATGGAAAATTATCGCTAGAAACTAAGCAGGCACGTGGTGTTGCTTACGAAATTGACATGAAATTGACAACGTCGTCATATATAAAATAGCGATAAACAGATTATCATTGATCATCTCATCTCAACTCGATTTCCTTTCTCGCTTTCGCCGTCCGGGCTCAAGCGAGAAAATCAATCTCGTTGAGGTGATCAACGATAATCTATAAATATAGCAGTATTTCAAATTGGATTATATCGATTAGTATACAGAACAGAACATATTTTATTTCCAATTAAGGGCCCACAAGGGGCATACAGAGCATACATGAATAAGGCAAAAGAATATTGATTTTCATAGATACATAGATATAAATATTTTGTTACATACAGTTACAATACAATTACTAACTCATATTCACTTTAATAAATTTACCAACAGTATTAAGGACTTGATTGTCTTCACAGTTTAATAAATAAATAAATTTATGCTGATTATCAAGTATAGAAAAATTTGGAATTTGGCAAACAAAGTCAAAGAGAGCATCTCTATCTGATTTAAAATTTTCACAGTTAGTTAAAAAATGGATTTCATCTTCAACACAGCCAGAGGAGCATTTTTTGCAAATTCTTTCATTTCGTGGAATATTTGAAAAACGACCAACTTCAATTTGAAGCTTATGAGCAGAAATAAGTAATTTGCATATAGATCTTCTAAAATCGAAGTTCTTAATTAAAGAAAGATAATTTTCATAACCAAAATTCTGCTTAAATTTCACATATTTAAACAGTTTTCCATCAGAAGCTTTATTTTGGCTAGCATACCAATTGCTAATATATTTAGTGTGGATTAATTTACTAGATATGTTCAAAAATTTATATCGTCCGAAATGTTTTACTTCTTGTTTAATTTCTTTAACTTCTAATACTTTTTTAACAAATGAGAACCAAGAAGTTATGTTAGATTTGTGAAGCTCTTGGCTGCATTTATAAGCATCTTTCAATAGACTGAATTCAGTTGTAAGATTTTCAAATCTATACCAGTATTTTACAATTGACTTTACAATATCATAATGTAAGGGGAAACGTCCCAGTTCTGATAATACAACAAAATTGACACTCCTTTTGTGTACACCAAGTATAAATTTAGAAAATTTAAGACGGAGATTCTCACACTTAATATTTTTAAAAATATTTTCAACATTAAATAAGGAAGACTGTATATTCATTTATATATGTATTATATATCTAACGTTATATACCTGATGGAATGCACCAAGCTCCATAAATGTTCTTCCTGAAATGGCTACATTTCTGCGCAATCGCATATTGAAGCCTACTGCTATTCTTGCTACAGAATCAAACACATTGTTCTTTGTGGAAACTGGTATGCTACTACTTGTAATATTTAGATTGTCAGTGCAACTGGGACACTGAAAAATTTAAGCACATATACAGTTTAGTTATTTGGTTATACATTTAAGATCATTTAATATCAAATTTTATTACATAAAGGCTACATTCTTTTCATTTTTGTTTTTCGTTTGTTGTGTTAAGCATAAAACAATTTTTTATTTGTTTTCATTAATTCCTCATTATCATACAAACGCTATGTATAGATTTCTGTATGCTCTTGATAATTTTGTGCACCATTTCTTTTCTACTTTATTCGTATAAGTCAGGCTCAGTACATGGCCTCTAAAGTTGAATGAACGAAAATCGAAATATTCGTTCAATATCAATCCGCTTTATACATAAAATTGAGAATGGAAATGGGGAATGTGTCAAAGAGACAACAACCCGACCAAATAAAAAACAACAGCTGAGGGTCACCAACAGGTCTTCAATGTAGCGAGAAATTCCCGCACCCGGAGGCGTCCCTCAGCCGGCCCCTAAACAAATATATACTAGTCCAGTGATAATACTAATTTCCAAATTGTACACAAGAAACTAAAATTAAAATAATACAAGACTAACAAAGGCCAGAGGCTCCTGACTTGGGACAGGCGCAAAAATGCGGTGGGGTTAAACATGTTTATGAGATCTCAACCCTCCCCCTATACCTCTAGCCAATGTAGAAAATACATATCACATATACAACTAAGTCGCCTAATATCTTAACTTACACAAATAAAATGCATGTGAAGGTAAATTGAAAATTTAACTTAATTACATGTGTGATGATTTCAATTTTCACTGTGATCTTCCCCTTTGAAGCAACATCTAAGCGGCACAATCATTTGGGCTCAGAGAAGAAAAAAGAATATGTCTCGCAGGGGATATTTCCGCATATCTTGTTCTATGTGTGGTATCAGTTTATTTTCGAATTATGAGTTTTGAATGCCTCTCTAGTATCTTTAGCCTCTCCTTTATAACTTGTTATTGAATGCAACTTATTCCAATTTGTTATACTTAAAATGAGCCTCGTTTGAAGTAGTACAGGACCTGTTTACATTTGAAGAGTATTCAAACTATGACAATGTCTCTTACCTTTTCTGCAAGTAATTCAAGCGCTCTACGTTCTGCTGCCTCTGCAAAACAATAAAATTAAATTAAACCCAGTTATAGCTATGTGTGTCATTATACCCGTTCACTTACAAGACGTTGTTGTCCAGGTGAGTTCTGGGCATTTCACAAGTTGTAGTCTTTGTATACTGTTTATCATTCTATATGAAGAGATGGCATCGATTACTTCATTCTTTATTGCAGTTACTGCCAGTACGGCATAATTTAGTATTATTTTCAATATTTCAGAGATTTCTATATATACTGATTTTTTTCTCATTAACTGATGTTATTTTAGCGATTGGAAAAAAACAAATCAATGAAAAAAATAGAGGGTTCAGTAGTCTTTACGTTTATAATAATGCTTTTGTCCTTTCGGGAATTTCATTTTGACGTTTGTAGTACACTATTCAAAAAAGTTGTAGGTATGAAGCGATTTAGGGCTAACGTTTCTACGTGTTTAACCTTTTTTATATAAAAGAAAAAATCGAACTGATAGTTCGCTTAAATAGTCAGTTTTTTTACTACAGGGAAAGCGGTGCATTCATTGAAAATATTCCTTCATTATATAGTAGTTATAACTTTTATTAACCTTCATCTCTCAAATGCTATAGAGAATGTGTAAATAGTTTAGGCATAATAAAATTCCTGCTGTATTAAATGTAATCAAAGAAGATATATACAAGTACGTTTAGATCGTTTACTTCATTAAAGTATATCTTATCAGTTCTGTTATTACCAGACGACATATGTAAAAACATCAACGCGCGGTAGAGATACAGTACTAGCAAAGTGAAACGACCCGTGTATCACCACCGCTCATCATTTTTCTGTTGTCTCTAATAACTAACACAGTAATCATCTTGATTTTTTGGTTTTTGGTTCAACCTCAGCATGTGTGTTTCAGAAAATTTGTAAAATACTTAAGAAATCTGATACCTACCAATAAAATTGAGAATTGAAATGGGAATGTGTCAAAGAGACAACAACCTAACCAAAGTGCAGAAAAAACAGCCGAAGGCCACCTATGGGTCTTCAATGCAACCAGAAAACCCCGCACCCGCATAGGCGTGCTTCAGCTGGCCACTAACAAAAACCTTGTTACCATGTATTCCAACTAATATCATGAGTCCCTTACCTCAGACAAAAATTAAGAAGGTGCATAATGTCACCAAATACCGAGGTTCTATGAGTATGTACTACAAATATTAAGTATTAAAGATGAAACAATGGGCCATTCAAAAAGAAGAAGTTAAAGGATAAACAACGTCATGCCATAAATAAAATAAATGGCAGGCCATCAATCATTTCCCAGAAAACTAAAATCTGAGCAAATTAGACCCCAGGAATAATTCGAAAAAAAATAAGTCATCAATTTCAAAATGTAGATAAATTGCTAGGAGGCAATGCATGAAAAAGTGTTTCTAATGGAACCTAGGTAAAATACCATAGCAATCTACTAATTTTCGAGTAATCGCTTTGCGGAACTACATTCGATCTTTCTATCTTTAATACTTGCTTGCTACTTTTCTTTTTCGTTTCATTTTTTAATCATTTACAGATATTATTATCATAGTTGTCGCAATTACATTTGCACTTTGGAGACAAAAAATCAGTTTTAGGAAAGCAAGAATAAAATATAATTGAATTGATATTTTTTAAATCTGTATTGGAATTACCTGCTTATCAAGTACGGTAATTAATTGATTACATTCTAAAAGTTCAAAGAAAAGCTTACGTTTTTGACGCGGTTTTTTTCAAAGTTGTCAGAAAAGGAATGTGCGTTCTCGTTAAATCTAAACAAAATACATGAAGATTGACTTTTAATATTGGCACAAATAGCATAACAAGATTTTTTTTGATTTTTTTCTAGTTAATAAATTATAGAGAAAAAAAACCGTAAAGATATTTTTGAATTTTGTATTTTTGGCCTTTATATATTGTTTCTGAGGATATTAATCATACTTCAAAAGTCACCCAAACCATCCAGTTCTTCGGACAAATCAATTAGGAATGTTCAACTCTACTATCTATCAAATGATGGAGGTGCGTATAGAGAAAGAAGTTTTTGTATAAAAATATCTATTTTGAGAGACTTTAACGGAAATATTAGACAATGTTATTAGACGTGTAATCATCAAAACTGACAGGGAAGCAATGTAAGCATGCAAAACAAATAAAAATTGGAAATATATCCGATCTTGTTAGTAAATTATTGACACCGAGAAATCCCTTTGAAAGACTGATGAAATATTTACATCTGCTATAATGATATAAGTCGTGATGGGTAAACCATTTACTACATGTGTAAAAATGATTTAAGAAAGGTTCGAATTCTTCGTGGTCATTATTAATAATATTGAACTTGATAATTTCATCAATGGCTTTTAAACAGTTTTATCAGTTTTAGTCATCTCTAACATGGTAAACAACGATCTTCAAATGACACTACTGCGTAAATTACAAAAATGGAAAAGGAGGTGTGAGGTATGTGTCAATTAGACACAAACCCATCAATTTAATAAAGCTAAAAAGACTTCACGAGGTCAACAATAGTCTTCAACATTCCAGTATCATCTGTCAAGCTTTAATTAACCGCAAGCATCAATAAAGTGTTGAAAGTTCTTAATAAAGATGTTATATAGATGTCAAACTCTTCTTAAGGGCTCAAATTGGAGATACCGATATATTGCCCGACTTAAGGATAGCTAATGTACGTACCGCAAGTTTATCTTTTATTTTATGCAATACCAAAAGTCTTATGTTTTAGTAGTTAAGTGTATACAGACTGAATTTTTTTTATAATGAACGCTTATTTCAAACTTTAACAATGAACCATTGAAGGACAAATGACATAACTTAAGACAATGTAGCCAACATCTCTTCACAATTTGACAAACACTCGTGTTAAACAAACATTAATTCTTTTAAAATAATACAGATTGGTCAACACTGGCCTCTAACCTCATCACAGGTGTTCCAAAACGGTGATCTGGTTTTCTTTAAGTAGGCAAACGATCCAAAAGGAGTAGGTCCAGTAAGACCCCTTTTTGGCCCCAAAATATAGCAGTTTTACAAATTTATTAAAATGTAAACTTTTAGTTATTCATTGGACAGTAGATTGCTTCTGCTATATATACATAAATTTGGGCTGATTTTGACAATACAATGCACATATATCGGGTACTAGCACCATTAAGTCATGCTAAATTACTGAAATCTTCACAATTCTAGCATTTTTGTTAAATTTTAGACGGTTTTCGTGTAAAACGAAAGTGGCCGCATTCGTGTTCATCCTTAATATTGAAATGTAAGTTGTATTTTATGATAATACATACCATATATAAAGGTTGAGGATGAACACGGATGCGGCCACTTTCATTTTTGACAAAAACCATCTGAAAAATGACATTTTTCGGCATATTTGGTAGATTTTTCGTATTTTAGCTTCAATCGGTGCGTTTTTATGACTTAATCAGTTAAAATCTTTCACATAAACTAATTGATTCAAATAAAATAGACACGTAAGTGTTTAAAAAGTGGTCAAAATCTTTCGTCAGATGAACATGAAATTTGAGGCCAAAATCGGTCCTAACCGGACCTTCTCCTTTGTCATATGTGTCTGGCGGTGTGAGATAAAAATGTTTTCCGTATACTATTTTGAATTTACCAAGGAACAAGAAAACTCAAATGATGTCCAATAGAAAAATAAAACCGGCCATAAAACATACTTGTCAAAGAACAGTCAACTCATTGGTCAATAGATAAAAGACAAAAAACTGTAACGACGAGGCTGGTTTTTTACGACCTTTACTACCTTGACTACCCATGTGGGCCTTGGCCGGTCTATTGGCGGATCCAGAACTTTTCATAAGGGGGGCCCGCTGACTGACGTAAAAGGGGGCACTCCAGGCGTGCTTCAGTGAATCCCTATAATATAAACAACCAAATTTTCCCTCCCATCCCCCCCCCGGATCCGCCTATACGGTCAGTCACAATTGTAACAGTTACAGTCCACATTTTTACACTAAACAGAAATGAGGACGTATCAGTGGGTACAACTCCTGGCAAAACTCCTGGCAAAACTCCTGGCAAATATGCATGGTCATCTTGTAAAACAGATATTGTATGGCACATTACACGTCTAAAACATTTACTATTGGTATCTTAAGTTTCAATTTACTTCATATTCATCAACATATACTAAAGATGTCAAAATATTGAGTGTTACAATTAAGATTGAAAAACAGTGTCATTTCCGGAAACCACGTACACTGATACCGAAATTACGAATCACGTACAGCGATACTAAGATAAAAAGTAAATATTTTACCTGACCTACCTGATAGCTTTTAAGTACTTTAACTATTCTTGTGGGTACATTATCAGATAGGGAGGCGGGTGTTGGACAGATAAAAGATCTTTTTGAAACCTATAGGTCAATTTAAATTTAAGTGTTTCAAAAATAAACCACAGAAAAAGAACCATAGTTTTTGGTACTTATTTCACGCAGCGTATACAACAAATAAAATAGATTTTGAAATGTTCTGACGGTAAATCTTAAATTCAAATATAATAGTTGAGTATTGTTATAAACAAATTTGGTATGTGATGTTTTCAAATTTAAATAATAACCTCTGTGAAAAAGGGGTAGTAAAAAGTGCTTTAGATTATCTGTTTAGATACCACGTTGGACTGCATTTTTAAATGGACACAAAAAAGATATTCTAAACTTGAATTGCTCGTTAATTGAGATTATTCGGGTTGTTGTCTCTTTGGCGCATGTTGTTGTATTGTGTTTTCATATTTTCTCCTTTTTCATGAAAATTCCACTTTCCAATAATTAAAACAATCATCTCTCGTAATCACTTTTATGTATTACCTCTAACTAGTTCTTTAAATTCTTGCATCAAAATCTCTTTAGTAATTACAGCGCCAGCAGGTCCGGGTGGCCCAGGTGGACCTCTTGGTCCGGCAGGTCCTGGGACACAACCCTGAAACAAAAATTTAAAATACATTTCTTGCCATAAGTTCTCGGTATGGATTTACAGTATTAACATATATTTTTTAATTGATTATTTTTCATTTTCTGTGCATGTTTATGTTTTTACAATATATTTTCATTTTTTGTTTTCAATTTTTACAATTTATAAGTCTTCTTTTCGCTTATAATCAAACAAAATAAAGGGAGTATATTTACGTGTGCACATGCCAATCTTTTGCTCTTCTTTTCTTTGCGTTTCCTTGGCTGTTTATTATTCTGTGGTCTCTTGGAATGTCTTACGAAGGTAAACCAGCTATCCTGAGCGTTTACATTCTTCCGCCGCACGGTGTCCAGTTCCTGTAATTGAAGGAATCTTGTATATAGAGAGAACAGATAATATGCAGAAGTCTTATTTTGCCAGTCACTTCCTCAATCTTTAGATAGTTCAAACCACTATGTACTATGATAAGCGAAATCCGCATGTTTGTTAATTAATATATTTTTTTTTAAAACTATATGCTTTATTTAAAATTACTCTCTCACATTCACATGTGAAACAAGAAGTAACATATACAAAATATAATCACATACGAGCAAAGAAGAAAAAACAAGATGAAAATGGAATAAATACTCCATAATATTTTCATAACTTTGAAACAAATAAAGATACATTAGTTTAGTATTGTATGATAGTACCCGTTTGATCAAGCATTTAAAATATTGACAAAAGATCATTTAGATTGCTTCCACGACAGTCATTCTATTTTTATAAAATGAACACTTAATTGTGCATGACAACTCGCAATGACCTCAACTGTGTAATGTTTCAATCATTGTGTGTTGCATGATGGGTAGAAATGTTAATATGTCCATTAAGGGCGTTCATGGTGGCTATATCATAGAGTTAAAAAATGTGGAGAAGTACACAGTAGCAAACAATTGAACTCATAAGTACGTTTTGATGGTGTCTTTGAGTACCCAGTTTGCACGATTTAAAGTTCCGTAACAAAAGATACTTGAAAGATTAAAAGCTTACAAAGTTTCAGTGAACTCTGTTGATTATATTCACCCGTACGATTACAATCTAATTAAACACTAACAAGAAATTGACATTTTGAACTCGAATGGTTATGTTTTCTTACAAGTATATCAATCTGCATATTTCACATTTTTAAAACTCTATAAGAATTTTCAATTACCGACAGATTTATAAAACTGAGTCAATGTGGTTTTGTTCGTCCCTGACAAATCTTCATTCAAACAGCGTTAATATGGCTAAATGGTCTAAACTTGTCAATCTATATATCATATATAGGCGCCTTTATATGATTTATTTGATTTTTCTCCGCGACGACTCCAAAATAAATCAAACTTTTCCAATTATCAAAGAAAATTACAATTTATTTTTAATTTTACAAGATATTTTAGTTATATCCGGTAGTAAATTTACAGATTTTCTTGGCAATCCAAAATGTTGCTTACAATTCAGTATACGAAACCAGTTAGGTTTATTGCCACATATCGTTTAAGCACTGTAATTTATTAATAAAAACCAAACGAATCAGATCCAATACGATATAAAACTAATACCTTTATTAATCATTACATATGCAAGGCCGTGACAGTTAATTCTTTGGAATTTAAACGATCTTGTAAATGAATTTTCAGCATAGTTTATCAAAAAAGAAATTTGTTCCTTGAACAAAATATCTGTAAAGATATAAAATAGGAAAATGTGATTCGATTTTGTAAAAATAATAGTAAGGGAAAACAGATATTCCGAACATCCCTCATGTGTTAAACAGATATTCCGAACATCCATCTTGTGTTAAACAGATATTCCGAACATCCCTCATGTGTTAAACAGATATTCTGAACATCCCTCATGTGTTAAACAGATATTCCGAACATCCATCATGTGTAAAGCGACCCTTTTTATAGTTGGAGAGCAAATTTGAGGAAGGGACAAATTCCCTGATATAAGTTTTACTCACAGGGTCAGAATTTAAATTTTCTACATATTCCGATTTCAATTTCAGGTTTTAGTGGTGTTCGAGTGACTCAATACTATGTGTAGTGTTCTGGGGACTGCAGGTCTGTTCGTCTTTTTACCTTTTGCCATGCAGTAGTCTGGCTTCATCGATAGTAAGGATGATAGTATTCCCACTTTTATAAAAGTCACATATATGAACTTATAAATCCGTTCTAAAAAGTGAATAAGAAACCATTACCATGAATTCTAAGCCATAACGACAACAGACTCAAATACACGTACAGTTAAAAGCACAGGCAGCTCCAGTGGAGTTAAATCGTAGAAAGGGTTATATAAATCCTGCATGTGTATGTAGATCACTGGAGAAAAATCGAGAGAAAAACTAATAACATGGTTAGTTATGGAAAATGGATATTATTTTTCATAGCATATTGCTGAGACAGCACTTTAATTTAAGTAAAGCTTTTGTAAAATATTCTATAAAAATATAAATGTTGAATCAATAATTGCCATTTGAGTGTTTCCAAGTAACAAAATTTTATGAAACACTTTTCTTATAAAAAAGAAACAGATTTTGTTTTGTAATCCTAGATAGTTTTTAGAATAATTATGTCATCCAAAACAATTAAAGTTTCGATGACATAAATAACCTATTGCACATACATGTAATTATTGTCACAATGGCTTCACTGTTGTATTTTTTCTAAAATAATCTTCAGTGTAAATAACAATTAAAGCACACTTCAAATAACATAATCAAACACTGCTTTACCCACCGCCGTTTTAAGAAAAAATTAAAGATTCACGTTTTTTTACTACCTCTAATTACTGTCAGCGGTATTGTGTTAATAATTTAATGGAATTATTCCACGTTTTAGCGTCTCCTACCAAATTAAATTTTATTTGCTTTTCTGTATGTCATAGTATTATTTCAAGCTCCATATAGACTACAATGAAATACCTACCGTCTGGGACGGTATGTGGAAACCCGCCTTTTAATTTAAATGAACAATTTTATTTTTCCCAAATTAAAAGGTATATTTACATTTATTTTGGCACGACAGTTTATATAAACATTATTACTTTATTTTAGTGAATTAAGTGTTAACTGTCACAATATAATACATACAATATTATGAATATAACGCTGCGTGAGTTCATTAAAAATTTTGCCTTACGTGAGCGATATATACCGCATGCGAATACTCAAGCGTAACAGCTAAATGTAAGAGGGAATTGGTGGTGTTGGCAGATCTGAAATTTGTCATTTTCTTTAAAAGACTCATAGTTACATGTAATTGATGTCTAATCTTATTTATTTATATCCCAAAACGGTTAAATAGTGTACAGAAATACGTACGGTCGTAAGGGGGACGTTTAATCCGACTCGTCGCATAGGCAGAATACCCAACCACATCACGTCAACTAGCTCTGCAAAAAACTATTTAAGCGGGTCTGTGCATACTAGTCGGTCGCTGCTTGGCACAAACATAAATATAAGGTTTATTGTTCATTCATTTTCTTCTTGATTGTGCATGGACTTTTTCCTCTAGAAACAACGACCAATCAATCAATCAATCAATTAATTAATCAATAAATCAACCAATAGATAGTACTGTCCAAATATTGTATTACAGAGTCATGATCCAGTGGAAAACATACCGATCGGCCCAACGTCTTATCTTTTGTAAACTTAAGAATTAAAAGTATATTTAAATGGAAATCACAGAACATAATGCTGACATGTCGATCTGAATATTGTACGTTGCATTGAAGTTAGATTTTTAAACTATTATGATTTTGTGCAGGCACATTATTATATACCACTATGCAATTAACAGATGGTATAAAATGTGTAAAAAAGAACTTAGTTAACATATGTTACAGTTTAATTTGCTATTAGCTTTTTAATGTAATTTTCATTCTGTGTTGTTAAGTACAATTAATATTTCGTCAGGTCATTATACACTACAGCTGTTAGATAGAAGAACCGATTACTACCTGGACAATAGGAAATCCTTTCTTTTCGAGTGAGCCAAAAAATGACGGAAGCTTTAAGTACATGCATTTAAAAATTAAAACGCATTATTTTGAGATGTAAAATGTTCCTATTCGTCTGCGGTTTTGTATCTATTGTGTGATTGTTTTTGTTATGCCAGAAGAAGCTTTGTCTAATAGAGACAAAAACGCATTAAAAAATAAAAATAACCAGAACGAACATAATTTATCTATGTATCAAAGACATTTGAAACTTTGTAGATACTATAATTGACCTCTTGGCTGTTTAGTTTTAAGACATTGTTGCTTTTGAGTATTTTGCTAGCTTTCTATCGATGCTACCAATTAGTCAGAAGCTTTTGGTTCGGTACTGGCATAATTTTAGTCACAAGCTATTGGTTAAATTCTGGCACATTTTTGTGTGTGTAAATTTTGAATAGATTAAGAGAAAAAAAATAGTTTTTCTTGGTGTGTTAAGAGTACCATTTTTTGTGTGTGTGTGGTTTTTTTTTAACAAAATGACAACACATTTACCGCATTAATAGATATAAATAGTATGTTGTTTGAAAGGAATATTAGGGCATTTCGATGCATCATATATTACACAATTGTAAATTTGATGAAAAGTCATGGAGAATCTAAAGAGTTGACAATTTTCAACCGTAAATTCGTAAGAGTTTGCAGTATTTTGTTCTTATTTAATTTAATTTTATAGTATTTTTTCGATGACCTAAATTCTGCAATCATTGTTTACCAAGATCATCAATGGATAAATTCAGTCAAAATTATCTATTTTCAAATCATGATATGCCTAACAATACTGAGTGGGCGTTTCGGTTAATATGAAAGATATCTTTGTAAGCGAATTGTTTCTTAAATTGAAACTAATCATACATTACGTCCTTTACATTTTTTTGTCCATTTAAATATATTTGATGGAAGAACAGTAACAAAAACTGACTAAAAATTATATTTCAATTGGATCAAAAGGGTCCATTGTTCCTTAAACGACGTTTAAGATCGAACCAATGATAACAAGCGTTACTGATAACTATTTAAAGTGTTAAATTGTATCTGATTGGTAAGCGATAACAACTTCCGTTCATACTATCATAATTTTTTGATACACGCGATTTACATTTTTGTTTTTTTTTACTACACGCGATTTACACTTTAAGGCTTATTTCATGAATTCAATACATGAATTTTAACTGTTTCAATTTAAAAAAAGTACATAAACGAGAGATGAATCTGCATACAGCAGAGTTTAAAGGCTACTGGAGAATCGTCAAGAACCGAGGCAATCATGATATATTTTCATCAAGTTTTATTATTTGCCTAAATAATGATTTAATCAAGGCTAGACATAATGCGTCGGTTTTCTTTCTTTTCTGTCATTTACACGTCTGGTACCAATTTTTGAGGTATTTGGTGCAAACAAGGTTCAATGAATTATTTGTTAGACCGTAGACCTATTGGTCCCAAATTAGTCTCAGAAGTCCATATTTTGTGGAGATTAAAATAGTCTTTCAAACCTATGATATTTTGTTGAAATTTGTTAATATTTATAAGTAATTATTTATTCTACGAGGACATCTCACTTAGAATTTTGAGGAGATTTATGACATGCATGATGGTGCTTAAACGCTGATCTAGCATATCTTATGATATCTCTCAGTAAAGATAGAATAAAAAAGGCAGAAGATGTAGATGAAAATTTTTGAAAGAAGATGTGAACCCAAATATCTTTTCAAATCGGTATCTCAAACATCGTGTTTTCTCGCTGTGTTAAAGACCCATTGGTGATCTTGTTGTGTTTTCTGCTCTATGGTCGGGTTGTTGTTGTCTCTTTGACACATTCCCCATTTCCATTCTCCATTTCGTTTAAACCTGTATCAGTACATGTATTGACATTTGTTTGTTACAGAGATTTACAACAGAGGGAAAACGTCATTGAGACAGTAATCTTTCAACAGCAACAACAACAAAAAAAAACCGTTCAGGCCTACATGTTCGCCAATAATAAACAGGTATCTATTGATAAAAGCCTCATATTTTAGCAATTGCTCTTATATAAATACTTTGTTTTACCCCGGCTCCTGTTGAGGTCGTTGTTGTGTTGCTCATGAGTCTTTCGTTAACTATATATAGGTTTTGTAGACTCTTGTCTTTTATAGCATTGTCAATTTGTTTTCAACTTGTGTGTTTGAATTAATGTCATTATGGTATTTTCCATCCCTTATTACACATTGCGCTTAAAATTCTTGTGAACTCATTTACGTTAATATGATTTAACGCATTCGAGTCTTTTAAATAAACCTTGTGTTGCTGTCGTCTCCAAAAAATATAAGCAGAAATTTGAAAGTTCGTCTCTTAGTATAGGAAACTCAAAATATTATACAAATTTAGATTGAAGTGGCAGGTGTGCAACGTTGTTCTCTAAGAATCTGTACAAGGTTGGTTGAACTCACCTGGTTGAACTATGTTCAGCCGTTTTAAGGTATTGACAAAACATGACGCAGACAACGCAGAAGAATCGAACTACGTCGATGAAACAAAATGAATGATTATTTTAAATGAAAAGGTGCATCGTTTACTTAATGATAATGTTGGCTTAACAATGATATTTCACAAAGTTGGCAGCACTTTTACGCTCAAGACTTGAATCGTGGGTAGATATAGTATATATAGAGATGAATTACACACGAACAGCTGAAAGGAAGCCATTTCATGAAGTCAATTTGTTCGAGGACTTTATGGAAAGATTGTTTCCACACAGGTAACACAATAATACTCCTACCCAAGTATCTACTCATGCTGGATACAATATTACAACGACTAAGTGCTATAAAAATATTAATCTTTTGAAGATAAGGGTACTGTCTAGTGAGGAATGACTCTCTTTTCAACATAGATGAAAATAATTTGAAGTAATTGGTCAATAAACGTGGTAGACAATGCTATACTTATGTAATAAGTTTCTCAAAATAACGGTTAAATGGGTTTTGTACAACTTTGTCGTCTCGTTATATACGATCATTATATTATTTTCACACCAGAGGATCTTATTATTCAAATCCCATTTTATAATAATAGTTTATGCAAAGATTAATGGAAAGCAAGGGTAAATATGAAAATACAATTACGTGAGTTTCCATTCAGTAATACGAGTATGCAAACTTATAGAGGCGCCATTTGACTTAAATATATATTTGCTGGGTTAGAAAAGACGCTTCAGTCACATAATAAGTCAATTATAAAACTACTAAATAAAGATTAAGAAATGATCTAACGATTTAACTGTTAACAATGAACATTAAGATGCTTTATGCAGAGTTTATGTCCTTAAATTTGATATAATATACAATAAATAAAATGTAGAATAAACGACTATAAGGCGAATTATACTCTTTTCATTATATTTTAAAGTTAGCAGACAACATTTTATGTAAAATATGTTTATAAACTGTACGAAAGCACTTGTTTAAACCTTGAAATAGAATATTTGAAGTTGCACTATTTAAAAAAGAATAATGAAATTGAACTATATACACACAAAAACAAATACTAAAGAAACGACAACTTATGATTTAGAATTTTCAAAACTAAGAGATGTGGTATGATTGGCAACAAGATTATAACCCATCACATGACAAGGATTGAAACGTGTATAGAGCACTATATGACCCCAACAAAGAGCATACTCAATACTGTAAAACACCAAGCTATTATAAAGGGTCCCAGTATGACAAGTTGTGAGACAGTTAAATATAGAAAATTAACAGTCTTATGTATGCTGATTTGATAAGTATTCCGTTGCGTCTTCCAGTAGGTACAATGCTGACTTACTATGCCAGTTATCTCGATTCAATCTTCAACTAATTTTGGAGGGGAAACTCCATTTTTATCACTAAAAGGTGATATGCAGTTTTTTGTCAATTAGGTTACAACCAGTCACTTGTATATACAAGTTATATCGATAAACTGAAAACCTTATATCTGTTTAATGTTAATATGGTTATCTATATAAGAACGGCTACTTGTCACTTTACTAATGTCATAACTTCGAGTTTATCGTCGATTTTATCGAGAATTTATAATGGATGACTTCATTCATTTTCCTAAAACTTTTCTCTCTTGTTTAAATTGTTTTAGAATTTGTTATGTTGGCGCCTTTCATGGTTTCCTTTACGGTATGAGTTTTGCTTATTATCGAAGGCCGCATGTTAGCCAATAGGTTATCTAACTTCTACGTCATTTGACCTCTGGTGGAGAGTTGTCTCATTGACAATCATACCAAACATTTGTAAGTATATTTTGTTGTTAATTTGTATAAGTAACGCTCTGCGGAAAATATTACAAGCATATACATGATTTATTGTACTTCCTTAACGTACAGTGGCAAGTATTTGATGCATATACAGGATGAGAGACTTTTACCAATTAATACAATACATGTACGATAGGGATGAAAGGTTTTGATTTCAACTTCCTCATTAGAACTAGACGTGTCTGTGTATTTATACATCCCGCATAGCCAAACGGACGTCATACTTTTCAAGGAGTTTACTGCTATTCGGAAGAAGACCAATGTAACACTATATCATTACTCATTAGCCCTCGAGATACAAACATATAATAAAGGTACAGTCAATATGCACCGTATGACAAGTCTAACTTGGTTCATCGAAAGACTATGTAACTTTGAACAACTGCAATTTCAAATTATATGCTTTTTACCGTGAACGCCACATCTATTGTACAAGGAGGTTCACTCCTAGATTTTTCCATTGGAACCGACATATTACAATAAAAGAGTCAAAGATAGTTAATTAATGGTCACAATCAGCACCTTCTATAAATGTCAGCACGGTCAAACCATCCCTTTAACTCTTTCCAAACTAACTAATGGTCAATATCATGGGAATTAAAAGGTAATACAGTATTTGTAAATATTATTCAATGGCTTATAAAGCTAACCGTTTGATTTGGTCATCGACGAGTGTGTACATTATTCAATGTGTTCATTGTCAATAAAATTACTACCTATCCAACCTCCAATTTAAATCTTTTGTCAAAATGTCGCCAAACATGTTTATGACCAGCAGAATCGACGGGTATAGATTTTGTAAACTGCTGAAAATTTTACAAAGCAACAAAGGGTCGTAACAGTTCTGACGTTAGAAGCTGAGCTTAATAATAAATCGGAAAGGATTCGTAAACCATTATCACAAATGTGACATGTGCAATAAAATGTTTTTTTTTCTCGATAATGAAAATTTACAGTTATGAACACAAATCTACGAATTTCTACAAAAATTTGCTTTTGACGTCGTTCGGGAAATAAATCGTCGTAATTTAACAGTACAGTAAATAGTACGTGTAAGGTCCAATTCATATAGTCTTTTCAGGTATTACATCTATGGTCACACCTAACCAAAAGTATTGTTCTATTCATATCATAGTAGAAACGTCAACATAACGCCAATTACCGCTCTTGCATGTACAGTAGCGTATAAAGTTTCCAATCGGAAAATAAACCGATTTCATTACCCCACAGCTTAACATTATTTCGTAATGGTAAAAAGATGTGAACTCTGACAATTTTCTCTTCAGACATTTTTTGCCCGGATTAAAAAAAAAAGCACTATAATTCATTTATACGACCGTGCAAAATAAATTCTACATGTGCTCCGTATGTCATTTGCTTTCTTGGCGATGAAAACTTTCAAACCTTCACAATCAAGAAGTATAACAAAATTCTCGAACTGCAAGGTAATTGTGAAAACGGAAGTTCCTAAAAACTGACAAAAACAAACGTTGTCAGCGGACGGAACGAATGGAAACCACGGTGATAGTCCTGACTTGGAACATATCAGCGGACGGAACGAATGGAAACAACGGTGATAGTCCTGACTTGGAACATATCAGCGGACGGAACGAATGAAAACAACGGTGATAGTCCTGACTTGGAACATATCAGCGGACGGAACGAATGGAAACAACGATGATAGTCCTGACTTGGAACATATCAGCGGACGGAATGGAAACAACGGTGATAGTCCTGACTTGGAACATATCAGCGGACGGAACGAATGGAAACAACTGTGATAGTCCTGACTTGGAACATATCAGCGGACGGAACGAATGGAAACAACGGTGATAGTCCTGACTTGGAACATATCAGCGGACGGGACGAATGGAAACAACTGTGATAGTCCTGACTTGGTTCAGGCAGAAAAGCTTTGAACCGTTGTCGTTGTTCGATATATATATCTACTACGTTGTAAATGTGAATTTGATATACGACACAATCAATCATGATAATGCAGAAAGTACATAAAATTTGCAGAAAGGTATAGCTCCTTGGCTTAAACGTTCAATAGAATAAACTACAATGGTTTCCCATTGTTTATATTTACCAAGTATCTAATAGTGAAAGTTTGTAATAGAACTACAGTGTATATGTACAAACTAATAGAAAGCTGACATAAAATACTTTATTTCGCTTATAATTCATAAGTTGTACGAGTTATTGAACCAAGGTTTCTTTTTTATTGTGTATAATTCAATAACAGTAATTACACGCGTTAAACTTCGAGGTAGACAAACTCTAATTAAACGGTTCATCTGATAAAACACTAACCCTCTTTATATGAACGTGTTCAACTAAAGAATAGCAACTGTATCTAATTGTACAATATAATATCAACAAGTCATTCTATTCAACACACTAGGTTTTTCATGGTCTTTGAAATACAATTAAAGTTATATTCTTACTCATACATGTGACAATTTATGACTTTCGCATTAGCATAAATCATGCCATATTAATTTTTATTATTGAATTTACTACATTTTCAAGTGCTTTTATAGAGATATAGTTTGAGAAGTTCATAAACTTGTCTAATTATAATCGGTGCATGACATGTATTTTACTATTTTTCTTTTCAAAACTTGTCCTTGCATATGATTAATTGTTACGGTACCTTGGTCTAATGAGGGGCTGAAATAAAAATGATTGTTACCTAAAAAAATACATTTCAATTTAATGCCGAAGACCGCCCACGCTTTATTTTGAAGAGCTCGTTTATTCCATAGAATTTCATTTGAATGGTTGAAATAACACTTGAAAATTACAAAATTTGTGAAATTTCGTGAAAATATTGTCTTTTATTGTTACTTGGGTGTGTTTCGTCAATTAACGTTGTACTTTAGACAACACTCAGTAACAAATTAAATGTTAAACTGCTTACCACGTTAATAGTAACTACTTACTACGAGACATAAATGTTACTAATAAACTACGATGTGTCGATTTAATACTTTCTTATATATGAATTACGACAGACTCCTTCCCTTAATAGCTAAATTTCTCTAACTACAGGAGTCTGTATAATTCATTTTTTTTAATCGTACCACTCTTGAAAAGGGAACAATTCTAGTAGCAATGCATAAAATTGACAGCAACCCAACTCAATAAATGAATAAGAAAAAAACATCTAGAATTGTCTTTATTACACATGAATGATGAAAACATATAAACCCGGTACTAACTACTCGCTTTATCTGTAAGTTGTTTAAGTTTAGCAAATTACATTCCTGTATTATTCTGTTGCATATTATTAGTTTTAATTCAACATTAGATATCACTGTGCCTCGATATTGTCCAATCAAATACGTAAGATTGAGACGTAAGACGTGACTTGTGTCCCCATTTCTGTTAACTCATGTAGGTTTAGAAATATTGGATTTCATGAAAGACTTGGTACGTGGTGTCAGACCACCAGCTTAAAATCCAAATCTATTTAACCAAATCTGGCAATTTTCACAGCTTTCTAAATACAAAATGTATGTTATATTAAGTTTAACTTCATAGAAAGTAGGTATATTTTAAATTGTACAAGTAGATATAAAAAAAGATGTGGTATGGTTGCCAATGAGACAACTTTCCACAAGAGACCAAAATGACACAGAAGTGTACAACAATAGGTCAGCGTACGGCCTATTATACTAATTATGATTTACATTATTTTAAATTGTTCAGTTATATAACTGTATGCAACAAATTGGGTATCAATTTTAAAATAATAATCAAGTAGGCCTACTGTTATATACGTTTTAAACTGTAGGGAGTGAATTGGTGATCTGACACCTATAATCGTTCATAAATTGAATGGATGGTAATGTTACTCCTGTTATATGCTCTACATCGTTTACCCTGTTTCCACTTTGATATCTGAGTGACCAGAAAAAGACGGAACTTTTCCCGGAGTTGAAGATTTCCATTTCTCAATAACGCATATATATATAAACCGTCTTCATTTACTCTTACTGTAACTTTCGACCAACTGTGTATTCCTTAGTAGTTATATAAGTCGAATGTAAAGTACATGGTTCTCGAGACATGGTTGGCATCCTTGTCGAGGAAACCATACCACAGTGATGGAGATCTTTAGTAAGCAACAAGTTGTTTGATAATTTTTGTTGTTTGTGATGTAAGAGTTATCACAAGAATGTAAGTAACGATAAACATGCATCATTCATTAGCATCACAGAGATTTGATAGCATTATAATACTATAGTGACATTTTTATTGATGTTTCCTTTCTTCAGAGTATTCAAAATGTCGGTAAGATACAATAGAATGATAATGATAAATCATATCTTGATACAACAATCCAATGAGAACGAGTCTTTATAAATGAATGTCTTTTCGGATGCCAGAACGAAGAGCAACAGATCAAGAAATGGCGGCAAAATCTACGCGCCAACAGAGAAGATGGCGACAGGCAGCCGGAAAGAATCTTTGCAATCTCAAATCGTATATCCATTGACAAACACACTGATCCAGAGATTGATTGTGTATTTGTAGTAAGTTGTATTTAGTAAATTAAGCAGATAAGATGAGATAACAGCTCGTTAGTTTTTACAAATTTTATCACGTGAACATAAAATACTGTCATATTGCGCGTGGGGTAGTGATATACGAGATATCATTTCCGATATGGAGCATTAATTCGTGTGTTGAAAAAAGATAGCAAGTTTTTCTTCGTATTCAGGACTTTTTTATTTATTACTACAAACGAAATAATTACTGTGTAAGTTAAATTGTCCGAGTGAAAAGATAAAATGGTAAAAAGTAATCTTTGTTAATTAGATAACTAAACTCGCTGCACGAAGAACCGGTATTCCAAAAAGTTCGTGCACTGTTGCGAAAAGTTTCAATATGAATATCCCAGTTGTTGAAATAGGGATGATTATAAATACAACTGATAGACAACCTTATATTTTTTTCTTTTGTAATGTTAAGTAAGAAGAAAATTTAATTATCCTTTGAAAAAGGTTAACCGATTTAAAATTGTCAGTGAAAGGATGAATTATGTCCATTTTGCCGGCTATTATCGACCAAAATAATAAAAGTTATCATTATTTTAAATTATTCAGACATTTCTTCTTTCAATTTCTTAAAATAATTTACGTTCCTCACTAATGTTATATAACTGTAACATGCAACAAAATGGGTATCAATTTTAAAATGAAACAATAATCAAGTATGATGAATTATTATGATGATGAAAGAATACTGGTTAATGTATATGTGTGTGAGTATGCCAATTTAGTCTACTTTTATTTTACTTTAAACATTAACATCAACTTAAAATACAGATGCCACTATCGACATTTTAATTTCCCGTTGTGGACAAGGTGCGATTAATTATGGGCCTTATTTTGGCCTAATGATTTTACTTGAATTTGAACTTTTTGATTCAGATTCCCATTGATGTCTGTTATAAGTTAAACTTATTCAAAATTGAATCAGGTAGATTTAGATCGTGGAAGTAACAATAATTGCAGTTGTAACAGACAGAAAATACCATTCTATGCGATTTTGCCAAAAACACGACGCTTTTGGTCAGTTTTAAAATGAAACAATATAATCAAGCATGACGGATGGTAATGATGATGAAAGCGGTATACTGCTGTTGCCTTTATTTAACCTCAAATATAGAGAACATGACTGTATACTGAAAAAAAAATATGACCAACACTATATATGTTTTGGTGGTTGTATGTGCTCAGTATTTCCACTCTCAATTACGGCTACTTTGAAAATATGCAGGTTTTGTAAATTTTTGTAAAATGATTTGAATTATGCTATCTTTCTACAGTAAAATTCATACTATGTCAGAAATGTTACTTCCAATACTTAATTATTTTTACACCAGAATTACTTAATTTTGTAATTATATATGCGCTAATTTTCTAGATTGAATAGGGATCTAGCATACCTCGTCCATTCTGGTTAATATCATCACATTGGGTATCAAGATCCGAAATCTGAGGCGATATACTAACCCTTCGAAGCAAAAACACGAAAATACAAATAGTGTAGGTTAAATCTGAATCGGATTTCTATACGTAGGAATATGCTCCATGGGAATTTAATCCAGATTTTACCTGTGTTATTGAATTATTTAATTTGATGTCTGATTTAGAAAAAATAACCAAAACAATATTGCATCATTTTGCAACCTTTCTTGTTTGTATTGTTTGGTTTCTGATCATGTTATCATCAGTACCAAAGATTTATAATCCTCGACGGTACCAATGGTAAACAAGTTTGTGATAAGAAGATGTGGTTTGAACGCCAATAAGACAACTATCTTTCCATCAGATACTAAATGATATCGGAGTTAGAAATTTTATGTCACCGTCCGACTTGACAAATGTAAATGAATTCAAACAAGTAAACGAAATTCATTAATTGTCTCATTGGCACTCACACCACATCTTCCTATATCTAAGTAAACGAATTTATGTTAAAGAAAATAATAAACGAAAAACAAATATGATATAAGTAACATACGATAACCAAAGAATTGCGGCGTCTTACTGTCAAATACCAAGGCAATGCATTTTTAATAATAAATGCATAAAAATAAAGAATATTGACATTAACAAAAATGTCATTCACATCACGTCATAAACATCACGTCGTTTCATTTCTTCAGGATTATTGTAAGAAAAATGCAAAAGACTAAATCACGAACAGAAAACTTAAAACAGTGAAAACAATTTAAAACACCAAATTAAAAAAACAAAGCAAACTTACAATATTGTTATAAATACAGAATGAATTCTAAAACACCTAATATATAACACTACTGATCGAGATTATAGTGCTGGGAAAGAGAATAAATTGTAGTTAACACAACCAAACGTTATTGAGCTTTTGAGTTTTCAATTTGATTAGGGACTTTCCGTTTTGAATTTTCCTTGGAGTTGGGTATTTTTGTGATTTTACTTTTTATAGGTTCTGTCTTTAAACTTACAAGTTCTTCAAAGAATAAGTGTTGATAGAAGACCCAACAGGAGTTCAGTCGATGTATCTATAGGGGTGGTTCTAGCCATTTTCAAAAAGGGAGGTCCCAACCAAGGATAAAGAGGTGTTCCCTCTAAATGTCCCCATTCAAATGCATTGATCAGCAAAAAAAGGGGGTTCCAACTATATATCTCCATTCAAATGCATTGATCAGCAAAAAAGGGGGGTTCAAACTATATATCTCCATTCAAATGCATTGATAAGCGATAAGGTGAGTTCCAACCCCCGGAACCCTCCACTGAATCCATCACTGATCTGCAAGACCGTTTGCATGATATATAAGCTTACTAACCTAGTTGCACTAAGATTCAGTGCCATATGAAAGATATACACCACTTGTTACAATATGAATTAAATACTTATATAATTCTTGATTGGAAAGGTAAACGATGTTAATATAACATGAGCCTTCGTACCAGCGATTTAACTATGTGATCTGTTTCATTAACAGACAAGACATTATGAATGAAATATAGTATTTAAATCTTGACGTAGATGTAGAACTTTCATTGCAAGAGGTTTCAATTAAGAAGTGAGAAACTTAGGATGCAATAGAATTCGAATACAAATATTCGGTTCAACATTACAGAAATAATAAATGTGTAACTATGTAATTAATTATAATACCACACAAACTTCAAACAAGATGTAAGTATCATTTAGCATATAAATCAACAGTTGAGAAATGGTACATACTAGACAAATAAGAATCTATCTTTAATTTCATTATAAACAAAAAAAAGTCTACTATTATAATAGAAAACAATATTAAAGACTATTAGTTTTTTTTCCAAAAGCTCAAATTTTAAATTCGCAAGAATGAAAAAAAGGTCGATTATGTCTTGAGTTAGATATTTATTATCGCCAATTTAAGTATAGACAATCTTACCTCATCATTGGCGCTTAAATTAGAGAAACTATCTGCCGCCTGCTCCTGGTAATCGTTGTTTTTATTTTTTGCAATACATCCAATTGTCAAAAATGTCACAAAAATCACAAAAGTAACATTACTTATCGACACCATAACTACAGAATAAAAATCAACTTTATAATAAATTAATTGGTATTTTTTCTGTGTTTTATTATCATCCAAAATCAATTGTTTGTATTGGTAATTTATAATTATCCATTTTGTCCAATTTTGTTTCTATTTCAGAATCTTCACACAACGTATTTAACTGAAATCATCCCGAATTAAATATTTAAATCGCAATAATTGATACTTGACTATATAGTAGTAGCACAGCGACACACTTTAAAAATAACTAGAGTGATTATTCTGTTAAGACGTATACGTTCAATGCACATGAATCTCTTGAAATCTCTGTTTTCAATCGTCAATTCGCCAATCAGAAAAATCGCACCTCTCTTGCCCTTGTCCAATTATAACAACGGCCTTTCTTTGTAGTCAATCAACTCTTTATTCTGCTCGCCTGTTTACATAGGAGTTGTATTGTTGTGTACCTATAAGATTAACGAATGATGCAAATAAACGTTTTTGAGACAGAATGAAATACAATTACAAAAGGAATCAATTTCACATACAAACAAAAAGTCATTTACGCCTTTTTCACATTTAAAGTAAACTAACCCATACAAACAGTATCTATTTAGAGAAATTTGAGTTTTATTTATTGAGCAGTTGATGTTAAAGAAAAATTCTTCAAAGCCTTGATCACTCATCAATATTAATAGTAGGTATTTAATCAAAAATTGGTGAAAATTGTTTGTCAAAATATTTCAATATAAACTTTCAGATTGTGTTATTTATCGGAGTTTTATATACGGTTGCAATTGATTTGTAAAGGTGGATTATAATAGGAGAAAATTCAAAAGAAATGATATTTTCTAGTTGTTTGTATGTTAGTATTTGAAGATTAGCGAAGACTAAGTGGGGGCCGATATGACAGTTAAGAATAAACAATATTCTTATTAACTCAATCAATTCACACTGGAATGTATTGTACCTTTATACGTTTATTAAAATGAACACAATCTTATTTAATCACATGAGAATTATGATAAAGAGATATTACTCTCTCATCCCTTCCAATTTTATTTAAGATTCTTTACATGTATTGCTATTATTTCAGAGAAATATACATCAAAACAAGTGACAACTGTATGACAGACGATCTCCATATTAAGTAATTCTTCGGCTTTACATGGCTAACACTATGAACACACATAATTCGTCACAAATTAAACACAACAAACCCAACACATGAATGATTTTTCAAGTTACATTTGCAAATTTGCAGTGGCATTTTTTTTTTTTGCATCCCTCAGTTGGATTTGAACGCATGCTTCTACATAAATAAGGCCGTTAGTTTTCTCGTTTGAATTGTTTTCCATTGTCATTTCGGGGCCTTTTATAGCTGACTGTGGTATGTCCTTTTCTCATTGTTGAAGGCCGTACGGTGACCTATAGTTGTTAATTTCTGTGTCATTTTGGTCTCTTGTGGACAGTTGTCTCATTGCCTGACAATCATACCGCATCTTCTTTTTTATATATTCTGTGACATCATGGCAACACCCTTTCTGTGTCAAGAGCTGTAGACCACTCGGCCAAATAGGGTTTCTTAAGTCGAGTAATGCCTTTAAAGCCTCGTCAGCTTCATCTAGTAGGGTAGTAACACATTACATGATGTATTCAGGCATTGTATAATTAAAAGATTCGATATTTTGTTTGTCGCAAAGGATAATAATCATAGCACTATCATTTTATTATAATTATATTAGATGCATGTTTCATAATAATACGTTATTCTGATTGGCTACACTGCAATCTCGCGTTATTCCTTAATCAACTTCATTCCACAATCAAATGTATCATTAACGAGGACACGAGGTCCTACAATAAAGTGCAAAATAAAAACTTGATAAAAATCGTGTTTTCATGACCCTAGCAAAAAAATGTAATTATAAGTATTGAATGCTTCTTTTTGTAACTTCATAGGGTTGTAAAAGCGTTGACCGTGCACACATTCAGTTTAGAATGAAGCGCTTCCAAGCTTCATACAAAATGTACTTCAGTCAACGTTTTAAACCCCAATGAAGTTACAAAATGAAGCATTAAATTCTTAAATATAGGTCTACATATGTACAATTTTACACCACAGAGGTTTTCTTTCGGATAAACTAGGAATACAAAGCCTCCGGGCAACTACAACACATTAAATACTAACTTATATTACGTCACAAATTTAGCCCAACAATGTTGAATCTGTATATGCATTCCATTTGTGAAATAATTGCAAGTTTAATGATAAAAAAAACCTTGTTTATACCGTCTCATATATATTCGTGTTCATGGCATACTTGCCATAGCTTTTTGATAAATTTATTCACAATAACATGAACGATACCAATTTTCCTGCACCAGATGCGCATTTCGGCCAACATATTTGAAATCCAAAGCTTATATAAAAGACACTTTGAGGACTGCGGAAGATTGAGACCTTTTCTTATTTTGTAGACATCTATCAGGTGTGAACCAGAATAGAATGGAGAACAGACTGTTTTTAGATCCTTAAAAACAAAAAGTGGACACATCGTTAGCCAATTAACAAAATCTCCTCCTTTTTAACCATATGGCCATAATCATCCTGCAGTGAGTGCAACAAAGAAATGGGAAGTTGACTCTACTTCTTAATTTGGTCAGAAACTTTTAGAATGAAAAATTAGATTGCTTCTAACTCGCATCTTTTAATTTTGATCTATATGAATTGGTTTTTCTAAGATATTTGACCTTGTCTTTTAGTTAATACCCAAATTGTCTAGTCAATTGGCTATTTTGAGACTGAAGCATTCAGTTAAAATCATCTTTATATTTAAAGCTCATTCGTTGACCTCTAAATGCCTTTTGATATTGTATGTCATTGAGTTGATATTTCAATTACGTATTTCCGATATCTGAGATTATTTAATCAACATTATTACGCTCGTTTAAAAAACATTTATAATACAAGTGATTAAAACCGAATCCTGTATATACCTCAATATTCGTTAAAACCCTTTGAGGATGGCATTGCTTAGAGTTATGTCATTTATCATAATGAATCACATATCCTGATTAAGTGTTGAGTTTTTTGTGAATGAGTCTTCCTAACGTTCTTCACCTCTCAAATGTATACAAGCGTCAAGGATTAAAATGGATGTAGGAATTTCTCTAGTGTCTACACGCAGGAAAACCCTTGCTAGATTGAAGCGTCGGGGGCCGTTTGGCTGTGCGGTATGTATCAATATACGCATTCACGGTCGGTTAGAATGAGACGTTCACTGAATCTGATGTCGCATGCTGTGAAAACGAGTGCGTATCATCTGTATTTTAAGGAAACATTGTATCAACTCATCTTTCGGGATTGTAGAACAGTGGCCGGTTGCAAGCAAACAATCATCTCTGTCCCTTTCCAACATATCTTCATTCTCCGGACAATGACCGTTCAAATTTGACACTTTTTATCCCGTTCGACTCCGAATCTTGCATGAAATACCGATTATATTGGTTTTTTTCTTGTTCTGAACATGCATGAAACATTTGCAACTGGACGTAACAAAAAAATCAATTAACCAATACATCAATCAATTAGATATTCCCACATATTTGGAATGTAAAATATTTCCAAGAAAGGATTTATTTCTTTTTTATTACGTTATTGTTGTGAATTATAAACGCCTAAAACATATGTGGTAAAAATAGAACAATTCAATGTTTGTCCATCCCAACATTCATTTAAGGAGGAAGAACAAACAGGAAGTATTGGACAAAAAATCGGCGCAATAAATCTAAATTCTCGTTGATAGTCAACTTTATTTGAGTTGGCACAACCATTTTATCTGGGGAATAGTGTGTAGATAATTATGCCAATTAAAGGCAATTTGATGCTGACTAGACGGAAACAAAACATGTATATTGCGTATTGTTTGACATTTAATAATTCCAAATTGAGACTGTCATTTCTATTTCTAAACAAATACCTCATTAATTAAAGGTATAGTAACATATTTTGCAATTAATGCTTAAGTTTTATATTTAAATCTGCTAATTTTAAAAGGATTTCGCCCGTTAACGTACAATTATTGTTCAACTTATATTGGATACACTTAAATGCGATCTATAAATATGTCTGCATTTACGACAAGCAAACAAAATACAAGAATAAAGTAACACATTTTGAAAGTAAAAATAGCAAAACATATGAAAAGACTATAAATTATTGACCAATCATGGCATATTTCTTGAGATTTGTTTGTTTCTGACGATTTCTCGGTTTGCTGTTTGATTTCTTGTTTTCGACTGAGTCGGAAGTGCAAATAACGTCATCAACATCCGGTCAAAATGGGAGGACATTAAATCTGATATCCCGGTGAGGGAAAACGGTATTTTTTTTCTTCCATAATACAATCATTTAACAAATTAGCAACATATTGAAAATCTGGAAAAAACAATTTTATGCTTGATATTAATACGTTATTATTCTGTTTTGGAAACTGAAGACAAATGGAGGCATGACCATCCTCCAAGTGAGCTTGTGTATTCTACCAATATCAACTGTCATTTAGTAATATCTTAAAGCCTTTTTTAATATTTTTTTGGAAAACTTCCATATGTCGTCCATATGAAGATTTAAATTCTATAAATACATAATGCAATTCTTCATTAATAAACTTTAAACCGCATTATATCAAACATCAAATCACGACGCTGCATTGTGATCACAAAATGCAAAAATTATTCTAGAAAAAGGCCAATATATTATGTTGCAAAATATGGTTTTCATTGAATTTTTATTTAAAATTTTAAGCTGTCATGTGCTGTCTTAATTGTTCATGTCCCTCTTTTGTGGTTTGCGGAAGACGAATATTGAATAATCTATTGCTTTTTTTATAACTAGGAATAAATACTTTCAAAAACGAAAGTTAATACAAGGAGAATCAGAAAAAAAATCCACTGTTATCTAAAGAAAATATCTCAACAGCCGTTTTTAATGATTGTAAACATGAAAAGTTTGATAAGAGATCACAGAGGCAAGCAAGAACCACGATTCAAATAAAGACAAACCCTTCCATGGCCAAAATAGAATTAAAAAGACGAACATGACAACAAGTGTCTACAACACAACATAACAAACCAAAGTCTCAACAACATGAACCCCACGAAAACTTTGAAAGTAATGCAGGAGACAATGTTTTTACAATGACTAACAGAGCAGACAATTTCCAAACTTCCTTTCCTTATAATTCATGAATCAATATCAGAATAAGCCAAATAAAGGAAACAACACTCAATCAGAAAATAGCCATCATCGCAAAAGATCCTAGTAAGCTATAGATATGGCAATATAAACTGCGCTTTGCTCATAAAAACGGACATAATAAAGGTATAAAGGTGTCAGACCACAATTACTCCCTCCAATTTAGAACGTATTTGAAGTAGCCCTACTCTGACACAAAATAGTGCTTTTGATTTCATTTTTTACTTAATATTATAATAAACTAACCATCAAATTTGCGAAAATGAAACTTTTGGTTAAAGAGAAATATATTTAGACCATTTTGAGCCAAAATTCACTTGTCTATGCGTTTGCATTAAAAATTCAGGATTAATGAGCTACATAGTGTATACTAATTTAAGATTTCCGGAAAACCAGATGTTATTTTTGGAGTAGTAATTTTCCCAAAGGAAATTCTTTCTTAGAAGATTTTTAACATGGGTTGAAAATTGGCATGTAGAAAAATGATACATGATGTACAATTCAGGATATGCCTGGTTTTTATATTTGAAGTTAAACTTGAAGTAAAATGTTAAGAAAGCTGTGAAAATTGCAAAATTTGGTTGAACAGATAGGGATTTTTAATTGGTGGTCTGACACCTAAAGGACATATACTAAATTGTAACGTGATGCTAAACATGCTAAACAAATTCCTGCTAGTAGCTTATAGTGATTTTTTTTCATTAAAATTTGAAAATAATTTACATTGGTTATCATATTTTTTTGTTTTCTCTGTGTCGTTTGTTTTTAAACATCAAGTAGAAATTAAATATAGCCTTGACTAAGAACAGCGTTGCATTTATAGTTAATTATATATATATAACTAGTATGCATACGTCATTAGTATATATATTTTTGTAATGATAACTGAAAAGAAAAATATAAAAGCACATTCGAACCATATGACACCTAATGAAAATGATTTCACATTTCTCAAAATTTTTCATATTTATCAGATATGAAAAATTATTACATTCTCAATCTGTTAAATTTCAGAATTTGACACCTGCCTCATCTAAATTCTTGTAAACGATGCATACTATCTAGTATGATACAGATCTCATATTATTTTACTTTTTCCTAAATTAATTGGATATTTTCAACATCAAAATGAGGTCAGAGGGTTCATTAATGAGGGGTAATAATTTGATATCAAAAGATATATCGTTTATTGATTTTATTCTACTTTCATGTTGGTTTTCTTCAGACTTCAATCGTCCAATTGATGGCTACAAACATTGATTTTGTGTATTGTCCGCGCAACAAAATATGAGCGTACCATTTGTACAAGAATATCGCATATCAATTGTGAGAAATGCATGTTGCGCGAACTCAACACGTGAAGTATAAAGCTGACACGTTGAAACGTTTTAAAGATAATGTCTTAGATTAAGCTCAACACAATATGGAAATGATAGACATAGTTCTTTTTAAGATTATTGTGAATAAGCATAGAAGTTCAACATTCCTTCTTTACCTCTAAAAAAATTCTAAGCAGGGGGCACTTTGACTAGTTTTGGAATTACTGGTTGGGTTTTATAATACGATGCTCTTGTCTTTGATATTAATATGGTACAACCAACAAGTAGTTCCCGAAAACATATTATTTCTGATAGATTCTGTTTATAGTTTGCGTTCGCAGATTTATCAAAATTAGAATGGATGTATAGTTAAATATTTTGTCATAAAATCTTCATAACTGTTTCATAATGATATAAACTTTTTCTTGAGGTCAATAACAAGATGTAACTTTTGACAAGCATGTTTCCTCCTTTCCTCAAGTTCCTGTTACAAAAAATGACGAGACTTGACAATGGTATAAAGCCATGCCACGATGGCAATGGTATAAAGCCATTCCACGATGACAATGGTATAAAGCCATGTCACGATAACAATGGTATAAAGCCATGCCACGATGACAATGGTGCAAAGCCATGACACGATGACAATGATATAAAGCCATACTACGATGACAATGATATAAAGCCATACTACGATGACAATGGTATAAAGCCATGCCACGATGACAATGGTATAAAACCATGCCACGATGACAATGGTATAAAGCCATGCCACGATTACAATGGTATAAAGCCATGCCACGATGACAATGGTATAAAGCCATGCCACGATGACAATGGTATAAAGCCATGCCACGATGACAATGGTGTAAAGCCATGCCACGATGACAATGGTATAAAGCCATGCCACGATGACAATGGTATAAAGCCATGCCACGATGACAATGGTATAAAGCCATGCCACGATGACAATGGTATAAAGCAATCCACGATGACAATGGTATAAAGCCCTGCCACGATGACAATGGTATACAATTGCCACGATGTCAATGGTATAAAGCCATGCCACGATGACAATTGTATAAAGCCATGCCACGATGACAATTGTATAAAGCCATACCACGATGACAATGGTATAAAGCCATGCCACGATGACAATGGTATAAAATGGCCACGATGACAATGGCATAAAGCCATGCCACGATGACAATGGTATAAAGCCATGTCACGGCTAGGTTCTGTGTTTTGGTATTCATGTTGCCCAGTCTTTAGTTCTTTATGGAGTGTTTCATTGGTTTGTTTGTCTTTTCGTTATGTTTCGTTTTTGCCCTGATTTTGATGTCCCTCTTTGCCAAATGAGTTTTGATTCCTTCTCTTTGGTATTATTCCTCTTTTTGTATGAAGTATGTATACACTGTTTAGTCTCTATAGTTTAAATGGTGTATTTTAACCTTTTTAGTTGTTTAAGTATGAGTTCATTGGAATTAATGTATCGCCCTTTCCGTGTGTGAAAGTTACACTTTAGCATGTAAATCAATTGTAGATTAATTACATAGTATATGGATATTATATTCCTAATAGTAATTACATTACTATAATTCATTCTTGATGTTCAATATTCATATTTTACTAATATACCCCTATTCTCGTACGTGCATTTCTCTCCGTCTTTGAAGTTATAACGCATATTTCATACCCAAGAAGAACGACCATTTTAAGTGTGTGTGTATCTTTTGGTGTCATCTGTTGATGTTGCTGACATCTTGTATCTTGAATGCTCGTGTCTTGTAATATATCCATTCAATATTGTAACCATTTGGCTTATTTATACAGAAGACCTATACTTTACGAGGATGTCAGATTACGTATGGATAGATATCGATATCTATGTAACATATAAAGACAAGACTACTTGTCTCCTTCATTGGAAACATTGAAACATCCTAATAAAGAGATCCATGGTATTTGAAAATCCTAATAAAGAGGTCCACGGTATTTGACAATCCTAATAAAGAGGTCCACGGTATTTACAATCCTAATAAAGAGGTCCACGGTATTTACAATCCCAATAAAGAGGTCCACGGTATTTACAATCCTAATATGGAGGTCCACGGTATTTGACAATCCTAATAAAGAGGTCCACGGTATTTGACAATCCTAATATGGAGGTCCACGGTATTTGACAATCCTAATATGGAGGTCCACGGTATTTGACAATCCTAATAAAGAGGTCCACGGTATTTGACAGTCGTGATGTTGCTCAGTCATTTCTTCTTTGTGAAGTGTTTAGTATACGGTCTTTTTTTTATCATTTTTCCCTTTTTTGACATGATTTCGACAAACAAGTCTTTATTTGATTCAAATAATACTGTAAAGCTTTCACAAACATTTACTGAATAAACTGTTAGTTCTCTTGTAACGTAAACAGATGCCTAAAGATAGTAAATGACAAACACTGTTATCTTTCGTTTGTGTTTTCCAACCCGTCCACAGTTATATTTATTGATATTTTCTTTATAAATTTATCTACTCAATATGACTCATTTTTTACATTTGAAAGAACAATTTACTAGATATGTTTGCATTTACCATCAACGATTAACACAGATAGCATACTGTGCATCCTTTACAAGTGTCGAGTCTTTTTCTATTCATATTGCATCAGCAGCATTTTAAATTATTCTGAGTATGAGTCGTTTTCAAGTATTGTGCCTCTTGCTGTATAACTCATCTGTGAATTTTATACTTTTTACTATAGCAAATAAGTAAATTCTAGATTTATTATATAGTATTTGGATTTTATTTTCTTTCGGAATTACTCTGATTCATTCTGAATTTTTTTATTAATATTCATATTTTACTAATATACCCCGTCCTCGCACGTGCATATCTCCCCGTCTCGCAAGACATATTGCATATTTCACACGAAAGAAGGATGACCCTTTCTAAGGGTGATGTTGCTGATATATTTTATCTTGATCATGACTTTCCGTGTCTTGTAATATAACTATTCAATATTTTAACCATTTGTCTTATTTATACAGAATACATATATATATATTACGAGGATGTAAATTTAATTATGGAAAGCTGTCGATATCAAGAAAAGACTGCTATTCATGTACTATACATTATGTACGGATTGGCTTGCTCATCTTGATTTTCCTGATCTAGGAAACTGTCAATTCACCTTAACATAGAGGTCTCTGGTTATTGGCAGTCTTGATGTTGGTCAGTCTTTAGTTCTTTATGAAGTGTTTATTATACTGTCTTTTGATCGCTTTCCTTTCTTTTGTCATGATTTCGACAAATAAGTCTGTATTCCATTCAAATAAGACTGTAAAATACTCACAATCATTGACAAAATAAAAAGTTGATTCCCCTGTAGTGGAGAGAGTAACTGAAAGAAAATAAATAAATAAAGCACAAAGGTGTCAGTATTCACCTCAGAAACTTACAAAACCTTTGAATAGACTTATTAAGAAGGGATATAATTACGATACTGTTGTCAAGTCATTAAAGATTGCATATTTTGGCGTTAATATTGAGTCACTGATAAGGTCTTTGCATCGGAACTAAACACATTTATTCTAAAAACAGTTGTTGGCATGACACGGGTTATGTTCTTCTCATATATGTTATGATGGTATGATACTAAACCCCTAACGGGAAGGATTGTGCCTGATGTTCATATGATGAAATCATAATCTTTCAGTCAGTTTAGTTGAAGTCTGGAGCTGGCATGTCAGTTAACTGCTAGTAGTCTGTTGTTATTTATGTATTATTTTCATTTTGTTTATTTTCTTTGGTTACATCTTCTGACATCAGACTCGGATTTCTCTTGAACTGAATTTTAATGTGCGTATTGTTATGCGTTTACTTTACTACATTGGTTAGAGGTATAGGGGGAGGGTTGAGATCTCACAAACATGTTTAACCCCGCCGCATTTTTGCGCCTGTCCCAAGTCAGGAGCCTCTGGCCTTTGTTAGTCTTGTATTATTTTAATTTTAGTTTCTTGTGTACAATTTGGAAATTAGTATGGCGTTCATTATCACTGGACTAGTATATATTTGTTTAGGGGCAAGCTGAAGGACGCCTCCGGGTGCGGGAATTTTTCGCTACATTGAAGACCTGTTGGTGACCCTCTGATGTTGTTTTTTATTTGGGCGGGTTGTTGTCTCTTTGACACATTCCCCATTTCCATTCTCAATTTTATGTTCACTTTTACTTATTGTCCACTGTCACATTTATCATATAGATTTACAAAAAGAGCATACTGTGCACACTTTACAAAAGTGACGAGTCTTTTCTATACATATTGTAACGGGAATTTTAAATTATTAAAATGAGTTATGAGTTGTTTGGAATTAAGATGTCCTTGCTTTTTAACCTCCCTTTATCTGTGATTTTTTTTACTATAATTGATTGCTATAGATATTCTAGATTACATAGTATTTTGATTTTATATTCTTCAGAAAGTACTTTTATTTATTTTAAATTTAATAAGTTGCATTTAACTAATTTACCTCTTTCCTCCTACGTGCATTTCCCCCCGTATTGTGAGTAATTAATCATATTTCACACGAAAAAAGGATGACCCTTTATAAATACATGTATGCGTATCTTTTTGTATCAGTGGGTGATGCTGATGATATATTTTATCTTGAATTATCATGTCCTGTAATATTTCCATTCAATATTGTAACCATTTGGCGTATACTTTACGAGAATGTCACTTATTTTGTAAGATTAATTATGGAAAGATATCGATATAATATATCAAGAAAAGACTGCTTGTCCCATTCATGTACTATTCATTAATCTAGAGATTGGCATAATCATCTTGCACTAAATGAACTCTTTTCTGAACTAGGAAACATTTATATCACCTTAACATAGTGGTGTCGGTCATCGTGCAAATCCGTCCGACATTTCCAGTGTTAATTAGTACCGCCGCGCCGCCTGAATGGTGCCGATTTGGCAGTTAAGAAAATATAACGTGATCACCTAGGATCAGTTCAATGTGAATTCTAACAGATCACATGGTAAACAAGTTGCCAATGTTTCTAAATCAAATTTGTCAGAGGCGCAGACGCGTCAATTGATTACACCATAGACAAACAAACTGTCTGTTTATTTGACTGGCTTTAACCATTTGATTTAATGATGAGTCTAGATGCTTTGAAATCGATATTTTTTTGGTGCGAGGAAATAAATTAAAAGTTTTCCATGATTAATATACCTAATTAAAAGCAGAAAAAAAGTCAATCCTATATACTTTACCTACAATGTGTTGTTATTAGTATGATGAATGATAGCTTTCTTATATTAGTAAATTATACGTTCTGTCTAACTAATGAATAAGAGGTAGATATAATGTCACTGCACACATTTATGTAAAAACTTCAACTATTTGAAGAAATTGGTTTTATTGGCGAAAATTGGATTTCTATAAAGAAATCAGCATTATTGACTTATAAAAAGTTAACAATGAAAATAATTGTGTACTGCACATGAACAAAAGGTACACATACGCGAATCCTTATTCTTCATGATCTGTAGGCACCACATCTGCATGGCTGACCATTTCAGTTGGTAATTAAACTTTTGAAATGTTTCAAACTGATAGCTGACAGATAACTCATTCCAGATCGTTACATTTTCATACCTGAAGGAACGAAAGCCAAGGCAGTATGTTCTTACCTGAGGTACCTGGAGTGCTTTCCCTAAAAAAAAAAAGGATTATGTCATAAAAAATATTTCAATACTTAAAAGGAATGTATATGAAGAGGAATCTTATCATTAATAGTTTTAAAAAATAATACTGCCAAAGCCCAACGTCTTAAAATTTTAGATAATAGCAAATAGGGTATTTACTAGTAAGTAGTTTATATCAAAAATAAATCAGTGATCATCAGATATAAATCTCAGTGTTCGATCTACTTTTTCAATTTTCTTTGCGTTGTTATCAATTAATCAAATTTAATATTTCTGTTTCTCTAATTTTTGTGCTATTTTCACATTTCCTGACCGGTGTGAGAAAAATATTTCTCCTCACTAGTGAAAAATGTATTCTCGGCAAATAATTAGTCGAAATTTATTGTGACGTCAAAATGTTTTGTTTTCTTCTGAATTTTTCTATTGTGACGTCATGAAAAAAGGTGACCTTGCCTGATGACGTGGCAACCCTTTAAGGAATTTTTGGTCCTCAATGCTCTTCAACTCATACTTTTATTTGGCCTTTTAAACATTTTTTTTAATTCGAGCGAAGACGAAACGCCCGTCTGACGTAAATATAAAATTTTAATCCTGGTATCTATGATGAGTTTATCTGTACCAATAATTTGAAGCTCCATACATTTTTTTCTAATTATGTGTGCATGTTGTTATTTCATGTTCTATACATCATAACACGCAGGCTCTGGAACACAAGCTTGAAAAGCACACACGACAAAAATAAAATTAATCCATGATCACGGATTAATAACCCGTTATTTCGGTTTCCTGATCCGTGATATTTCAATCCATTATCGGTTTGTTAATTTGTTAATTCTCGAAATACCAATCCGTTAGCTGCAAAATGATTTCAGTAACTCCTTCAATTAAAATTAAAAAATATATATATATCTCCTTCCTTTTACCTTCTGTATGCAATGTAAATAATATTTTATGTTGTGCATTTATTTCTGTTATAAAATGCATCAAAGGCTAGACAAATATATATTATAACAGTTTAAGATACCAAGTAAACACACATATGTTTACTTGACCTTATGGCATAGTTATGATAATGTTCGAATAAAATTAATCTATTGTGCCTGACTTGATGACTATGTTTTTTGCTAATACAAACTCTGGAATAGATGATTTCAGCTTCCCTATTGTGAACTTTCCATTTCTGTATAGTTGCATTCAAACAGCGCCTGCATACGAATTATATTTCTCACACTTAACGATATAACAGGGTTTATATTTTCTATAATGTTTTCTTTCATAAAGAGTTGCTGCCTATAAGGAAATTTTTAAACCAAGAGTTCTAACTGTTGAAATTGAAATCGTTCTTTCGTAAATTTTACGGGCGCCTTCACGAGTTTGTTAACCGTTATTTAATGTCCCTTTCACAGATGTCAACAGATAAATCCCAAATAGCCTTTACTACACTTCCGTTCCATTTTCGTCGAAAGTGACCTGCCAAATAAGACTTATCACTAGGTTTGTACTAAAATGGGCACCTGTGAAGCAAGTTTTCGATGAGGTTCGAGTTGCTCAGTCTAGTGTTTTATGTGGTGTTGGGGGTCTGCTGGTCTTTTCTTCTATTTTGTTTTTGCAATGGGGTTGTCAGTTAATTTTCGACTTTAGTATTTTAAATTTCTCTTTCATGAAAGAGATGTGAAAGATACCAAAGGGACATTTGGATTCGAGCGTGTCACTGATGAGTTTTTACTCGACGAAACGCGCGTCTGGCGTAAATACAAATTTAAATCCTGGTACCTATCATGAGTTTATTTACTACCAATGGGTCCATGCAACTGCTGGTGGAGTTATAATTCTCCGAGGGTATCTCCAGCTCAGTAGTCAGCTTTTCTGTGCTGATATGAATTATCATTGATATGGTAATATTTATAAATTAACTGTTTAAAAAAAGTTTGAGATTTGAAATACTAAGGTGTTTTTACCTCATGAATATATTACCTTAGCTGTACTTGGCAAAATCTTTGGGAAATTTAGTCATCAATGCTCTTCAACTTTATTTGTCATTTTTAACTTTATGGATTCGAGCATCACTGATGGACGAAACACGCGCCTGAGGTAAATACAAAATTAAATCCTGGAATCTATGATGAGTTTATTTAGACGCATAAATCGACAATAAATTAACAACACCATGACTAAAAAAGAAAAAAAACACCAACAGACAAACAATAAATCATAAAGCACAACATAGAAAACTAAAAACTGAGCAACACGAACCTTACAAAATCTGGGGGTGATCTCAAATGCTCTAGAAGGGTATCCTGCTCCAAATTTGGCACCCGTCGAGTATCTTATGGTATTTTTCGCCTCTCTTCTAAACCAATATGAACAGTATAAATATTATCGTTAAAAGGTATCAATTCTTTACATCAGCTGCCCTTTTAGAAATTATGTTATTTAAGGTAAATAAAACATTCGAAAATCAACACCTGATAAACATTAAGGAACTTGTATAGCTGCCAAAGATCCAACCGTTAACCAAACCCGACAAGGAATCATAGAGGTATAACCGTATTCATAAACATCAAATGATATCCAATGTTGATTTATTGAAATCCTATAAAACAATATCAGTATTTCCATGCAAATGCCAAAGTACTGAAGAGATACATTCGGTAATCGGATATGTTGTTGTTTCATTTGTGTGTTGTGTTTGAGATTGATGACAGTCCCGATTTTTAGCTCACCTGGCCTAAAAGTCCATGTGAGCTTTTCTCATCACTTGGCGTCCGTCGTCGTCGTCGTCGTCGTCGTCTGTCGTCGTTAACAATTTTTCAAACATCTTCTCCTCTGAAACTACTGAATGGATTTGAATGAAACTTAGCATGATTGTTCCTTAGATTATCCTGCACAAAGTGTGTGCTTCGATTTTTGATCCGTCAAAAAACATGGCCGCCGTTACTTAAAATAGAACATAGGGGTCAAATGCAGTTTTTGGCTTATATCTCAAAAACGAAAGCATTTAGAGCAAATCTGACATCGGGGTAAAAATGTTCATTAGGTCAAGATCTATCAGCCCTGAAATTTTCAGATGAATCAAACAAACCATTGTTGGGTTGCTGCCACTTAATTGGTAATTTTAAGGAAATTTTGCAGTTTTTGGTCATTATCTTGAATATTATTATAGATAAAGATAAACTGTAAACAGCAAAAATGATCAGCAAAGTAAGATCTACAAATACGTTAATATGACCAAAATTGTCAATTGACTCCTTAAGGGGTTATTGTCCTTTAATGACAATTTTTCACAATTTGTTCATCATATTTGCTAACTTTAAAAAATCTTCTCCTCTGAAACTACTGAATGGATTTGAATGAAACTTAGCATGATTGTTCCTTAGATTATCCTGCACAAAGTGTGTGCTTCGATTTTTGATCCGTCAAAAAACATGGCCGCCGTTACTTAAAATAGAACATAGGGGTCAAATGCAGTTTTTGGCTTATATCTCAAAAACGAAAGCATTTAGAGCAAATCTGACATCGGGGTAAAAATGTTCATTAGGTCAAGATCTATCAGCCCTGAAATTTTCAGATGAATCAAACAAACCATTGTTGGGTTGCTGCCACTTAATTGGTAATTTTAAGGAAATTTTGCAGTTTTTGGTCATTATCTTGAATATTATTATAGATAAAGATAAACTGTAAACAGCAAAAATGATCAGCAAAGTAAGATCTACAAATACGTTAATATGACCAAAATTGTCAATTGACTCCTTAAGGGGTTATTGTCCTTTAATGACAATTTTTCACAATTTGTTCATCATATTTGCTAACTTTAAAAAATCTTCTCCTCTGAAACTACTGAATGGATTTGAATGAAACTTAGCATGATTGTTCCTTAGATTATCCTGCACAAAGTGTGTGCTTCGAATTTTGATTCGTCAAAAAACATGGCCGCCGTTACTTAAAATAGAACATAGGGGTCAAATGCAGTTTTTGGCTTATATCTCAAAAACGAAAGCATTTAGAGCAAATCTGACATCGGGGTAAAAATGTTCATTAGGTCAAGATCTATCAGCCCTGAAATTTTCAGATGAATCAAACAAACCATTGTTGGGTTGCTGCCACTTAATTGGTAATTTTAAGGAAATTTTGCAGTTTTTGGTCATTATCTTGAATATTATTATAGATAAAGATAAACTGTAAACAGCAAAAATGATCAGCAAAGTAAGATCTACAAATAAGTTAATATGACCAAAATTGTCAATTGACCCCTTAAGGGGTTATTGTCCTTTAATGACAATTTTTCACAATTTGTTCATCATATTTGCTAACTTTAAAAAATCTTCTCCTCTAAAACTACTAAACCAAATTAAACCAAACTTCAACTGAATGATCAGTAGGGTGTATAAAATAAAGTTTGTGCTTTATTTTTTATTTCGTCAAAAAACATGGCCGTCATGGCTAAAAATAGAACACAGGGTAAAATGCAGTTTTTGGCTTGTATCTCAAAAACTCCAGCATTTAGAGCAAATAAGACAAGAAGTTAAAGTATTTATTAGGTCAAGGTCTACCTGTCCTGAAATTTTCAGCCGAATTGGGTAACTGGTTTTTCAGGTATAATGCCCCTGAATTGATGATTTTAAAGAAATTTTGCAGTTTTTGGTTATTATCTTGAATATTATTATAGATACAGATAAACTGTTATAGCAAAAATGTTAAGCAAAGTAAGATCAACAAATAAGTCAATTTGACCAAAATTGTCAATTGACCCCTTAAGGAGTTATTGCCCTTTAAAGACTTTTTTCACAATTTGTTCATCATGTTGACTTACTTTAAAAAAAATCTTCTCCTTTGAAACTGCTGTATCAATTTCAGCCAAACTTAGGCTAAATGAGTTTCAGAGTATCTAGTATAAATTTTATATTTCATTTCCTTGTATGTCAGAAACATAGCTCCTATGGCTAAAATAGAACATATGAGAAAATGATTTTTTTTTTTGCTTTTGAAGAAAATAGGACGATTCAAAGAACATTTAAATAAATTGAAAAGCCAAAATAATCATTGATGAGAGATTTAACCAAAAAAATTAAGGTGAGCGATTCAGGCTCTTGAGAGCCTCTTGTTTTAAGTAGTTGCCGATCAAAAAATAATTTTATATGATATATGATATACGCAGTACTCTGTATACCTCCTTTTAACATATTTGTAATAATAAAAAATACATCCTCTACAATATATTTTTACAAAAAAAACCACTTTTATAGCTACATTTCTTGGAAAGTTCGTATCGTTTTTGTAGTGACCTGAATCATTTACGCCTTGTCAGAGAGAAAAAAACGACAAATCACAATTTATAAACGCCGGTCGTAATTATATTATTACTGATCAGTAACAAATTTTAGGTTAATATTATATAATAACCAAAGATAAATACATTACCAAGGCTCTTTTATGAAAATTTTGTTCTGAATAGAGTAACTTAGCTGTAAAAAAAACGTGTAAGTTCTCAATGCTCTTAAGCCTCGTACTTTATTCGTGAGTCACTAATGAGTACTTTGTAGACGAAACGCACGTCTGGTGAACAAAATTATATACCTAATCCTTTTGAATTTTTGAAATGTACAATGTATCTACTATTTATCTTTTTTTTAAAAAGAACTTATTACGACCAACAAAATAGATCAAAATACGCCAGTCAAAGTGGGGGTGTTGGTATTATGTCATAAATAAACATAATTTGTCATATCTATAACTTCAAGAGGACACTGCAGGACCAACACGTTGATCCTACAAAAATAACCGCGAAATAACAATACATTAGCAGACGACAAGTTCTCACGGTTGGACTCCTGCAAAGAATCTTCACGGTACTTCAACAAACCCGTCCAATACATGGATGTAAATACTCTACATTGTAATAAGCCAGCATTATCCATTTTTGTGCAATGTCATATTAAGATTTCAATAGAAATTAGTATGTAACACTGTTGAATATGAAAAGACAAACTTTTGATAAGTATGCGAGAAGTTATTTTAACTACGTAAAGAATAACAAGTTAACAAATCTTTAAAGTTAAGAAAGTATTTATTATTTACTTGTGATTGTTTTTCACAATAACATTCCACAGTAATCTAAATAGATAAAAATATCAATTGGTCAGGTAAAATATTTAACAATTTCGTTGAATGTTCATCTTTCATGACTTTTACAAGAAAATCAATTTTAGTGTCTCGTTAATTTTGAAAAAAGCGAGAAAATGATATTTTCTTGACGCTGTAGATAATTGTAATGCACATCTCTCTTCGAGATAGATTTTTCTTGTTCGTTAAACAGAAAGGAGATACTATTTTGTTTTAAATCATGAACAGCTTCCTTTTGCATAATGAAAGATGGATGAGGTTAATGAATGTTTATAACACTAATTTGTTTTACTACAGTAATAATTTGACTAACCTATTTATTACATTAGAGGCAATTGTAATTTTCCAATGTTCAAACCTCGTGAATCCATTTAGGATATTTCAAATTAAGATAAAAAAAAAACAAAAACAACAGAAACTGACGGAATCACAGCCTCCAACCGCGCGCGGACAATGACGGGGTGCATTAGTGATATCTTCGACTTCACGGAAATACAATTTTCTAGCTTTTTTCTGAATTGTATTTTGGTTCAATGATATATAAGATTACTGTGTTTTGTGGATTCATTAATATATTCGTTGGATACTAATTTTCGTGGATTTTGTGGAAACAGGGGGATCTAGAATATAAATGTTACAATAAATTACAATATTCCTAAAGAAATATATGCAGACTTTGCCAAAACCTCGAAATTAAATATCAACGAAAATGCAAGGTTTCCTCAATCAACCAAAATTGGTAGTTTTCTTCACAAGACTTACATTTCGACAATTATATCTCTTTGGTGTTGCTCAAGTCCCAAATATTTGAAAATCCAAAGCCTAATTCAAGTGTTGCAGAGCGGAAATTGACCCCAAATCATCAAAAACAATATACCCAAATATGCACAAGTAATAAGAGCTATGCATGGCAAAGATACATTCATTATTAAAAGATCAATTCCTATATCTTATTATAGCAAATTTTAACTAAACAATACCCACATGTTCTTTCTATGTTCAAAGATATTGGGCGTGTTATACCCTCGGAGGTCGACACAGCGTTCGTAATAACAGAGACATATAATATGGTAATAACATTAACGTTATCAATTTTACTACACCAATCAATGTCTCTTCAGTGAATTCAGAAGCGGGTTTAGCCCCCCCCCTTTTTTGGGAATAAATTTGGTTGCTTATATAGGGAATCATTGAAGCGTGACTGGAGCGGGCCCCAACTTATGAAAAATTCTGGATCCGCCACTGGTGATACCCAAGCCAAAATATTTGAAATCCAATGCCTGATATTAACGTAGCAGAGCGTACATTAGCAGAACACTGAGACTTCTATTACAGTCTCAATCGACAGGTGTGTAAGAGCCGAAACCAGTATAGAAACTATGCATTATTGAGTTACATTCCCTAATTTAAATCATTTCCGCTATTTTATAACAGCAAATTTCATTTAAAAACTCATATTCTTGTTATTCATTTTTGCTAATGTACTTTGTCTATATGCCTTTTGGTGTTACTTCGAAAACTTGTTTGTTGCTTGTCTTTCATTTTTGCTATGGGCTTTTTCTATAAGCCTTTTTATGTTTCTTTGTTACATATATGACGTGTCTCTGTTATTATACATCCCGTTGTTGTGTTATTGTACTTTGGTAAATTTGTGTATTCTTGTCTTTAATATTTGCTATTATGCTTGGTCTGTATGCCATTTTGTGCTTCTTTGTTACAATTTTGTAAGGTTTTTTTAGTGATTAAGATTATAACACAATGTTGACTGCTGTTGACATTTTAACCTATCATGTCTCTTTGTTTTGTTCACGCATCGTTGTCAATATAATGGAATTTGATGCGACTGTCATACAAGTACGAGGTTGAGCTAGCTATACAACCAGGCTCAATCCACCATGTTCTTCAAAAGTAAATGCCTCTACCAAGTCTGGAGTATAGAAGTTATTATCCATCCGTTTGATGTGTTTGTGCGTTTGATTTTGCCATTTGATTAGGGACTTTCCGTTTTGATTTTTTCTCGGAGTTCAGTATTTTTTTTATTTTGCTTTTTTATAAATATATATCTTTGAATTTTCTTTTCTAAACTATAATTTTATACGGAGTTATGATAAATATTATACAACTAAGTGGATGGATATTGTTTAAAACCAGATGTTGACTTTTGGCAGTGGATATTTTGCCGGCACCAGACTGCTCCGATTAAGATAACCTAATTCAAGCCGGTAAAACAGCCTATTTCTACAGAAATGGTTATTTTACTAGCACCAGCAATATAGTGAATTTGTTATTTTGCCGGTTCTTTCTAAAAAGTGACATGTAATATTTACTTCTGAAAAGTACTTTAAAAAATGTGCACTGTCAACATTAAAAAAACAACTAATTACCGACTCACCAGTAGTTAAATAAGAAAATAGCTAATACTTTTTAAGACACACATAATCGTTTAAAAACATTTATCAGTCAAAGTGTAGGTTATTATCAAGAATTTATAAAAAAAAAAATATTGGTCATCTGTTTTAAATTTCCTGATTACAAAACTTTGAATTTTCGAAAAACTAAGGATTTTCTTATCCCAAGCAAAGATTACCTTAGCCGTATTTGGCACAGCTTTTTTGGAATTTCGGATCATAAAAACTCTTCTACTTTGTACTTGTTTGGCTTTACAACTTTTTTTATATGAGCGTCACTGATGAGTTTTATGTAGACGAAACGCGTCTGGCGTACTAAATTATAATCCTGGTATCTTTGATAACTTTTGAGCAGTCATTGAGCAAAGAAATCTAATGCAACATGTAAGCCTTAATATACAAAATTGTATATTGAAGAATTAATTTTGCAAGGTTTATAATTATTCATGCAATACAAAGCACGGTAAACATGATTATTGAAAAAGTCTTATCATTACTACCTCCTGTAAGTTCATTAGTTTCACAGAAACATTATCCATATGTTCAGTGTTCATGGAACTCTAATAAACTTGCTGTCAGTCAGTGGTAAATGTAATAATACTATGTAAGCTACCTGTGTGTATGGTATAGGTATAGACATGTGTACGTATGTTCAGTTTTCATACGAACTGCGACGATCAGACATTTAGAAGAAAACCCCATGGTTTTGACGGTTAGTTGTCAGTATAATCGACGTATCTGTTCATATTCAGTTTCATGTTAATAATTATCAGGATTATAATTAAGTACGCCGGACTCGCGTTTCGTCTACATAAGACTCATCAGTGACGCTCAAATCCAAATATGTATAAAGCCAAACAAGTACAAAGTTGAAGAGCATTGAGGATCCAAAATTCCAAAAAGTTGTGCCAAATACAGCTAATCTATGCCTGAGATAAGAAAATCCTTAGTTTTTCGAAAAATTCATAGTTTTGTGAACAGGAAATTTATAAAAATGACCACATTATTGATATTCATGTCAACACCGAAGTGTTGACTACTGGGCTGGTGATACCCTCGGGGACGAAACGTCCACCCATACAATCTGTAGGGTAGATGGGAATAACATTTTCAGTAACATAGTGTATGGACAAAAATCACCGCCTTAGTACAGTTTACTTGCGAATCCTTGTGTTTTATTTTAATCTTTGTGTATGGTATGTGTATGGTGCATATGTGAAGGGTAAATTTCTATCATACACAGGTAACCTGAAAAGTTCTTCATTAACTACTGGCTTACATATATCAGATCTAGAATGGAAATTGAACGCAGGAAGAGATTTTTACAATGTAAACACAGGAAACTGGTATAGCCCTTGTATTTATTACTGACTGACAGATTGTCATGGTTCGCCTGAAAGCTGAAAATATGATATCAAGAAATTTCACCAACTATATCCATATTTAACTGCAATTGTCCCTACATTCACTACTGCCGAACAGAAAGTATTTACCCGAATAGAGTAAACGACGCATCTCTTGGATTTACTACTGACCGACAGGTTGTCAGGGGTCGCATGAAAACTAAACATAGGACCTCTCACATAAGAAACGTCCACACGCCTTGCATTTACTACTTACAAAATAGTGAAATCACAAAAATACTGAACTCCGAGAAAAAATCAAAATGAAAAGTCCCTAATCAAATAGATGGTCAAATGTTCATATGAAGGAAGAAATGTGGACACATTCCTAGCTTTCATTACTGACTGAAAGGTTGTCATGTTGCACGATTATGGGAAGAAATTGATATTAAACACAGAGGTAACTGACATGACAGGTTTATAATTTTGTAAGCCAAGTGCGCGTTTCTTCTACAACAGACTCATCAATGACCCTCAAATAAAAAATATTAAAGGCCAAATAAAAAACAAAGTTATAGACCATTGAGAAAAGATTTTACCATATACAGCTAATGTAAGCTTCTAGGACAGAACATCCACAGCATTTCTAACAATTTTTAAAAGTTTTGAAGAAAGTTAAATTATAAATATGACTGTATTACGGATATTTCAAAAGAAACCATCACCAGCAGAAGCATCGACCCAGATGTTGTAAAAAACAACTCATCAAAGACAACAGGTTTATAACTTTCCTCACCAGACTCGGCCGGTTTCATCTACAAAAGACTCCTCTGTGGCGCTGGAATATGTTTTCTTTTTAATAACAAGAGGCTCTCAAGAGCCTGAATCGCTCACCTTAATTCTTTTGGTTAAATCTCTCATCAATGATTATTTTGGCTTTTCAATTTATTTAAATGTTTTTTTGATCGTCCTATTTTCTTCAAAAGCCAAAAAAAATAATCATTTTCTCCTATGTTCTATTTTAGCCATAGGAGCTATGTTTCTTGACATACAAGGAAATAAAATATAAAATTTATACTAGATACTCTGAAACTCATTTAGCCTAAGTTTGGCTGAAATTGATACAGCAGTTTCAAATTTTTAAAAGTAAGTCAACATGATGAACAAATTGTGAAAAAAGTCTTTAAAGGGCAATAACTCCTTAAGGGGTCAATTGACAATTTTGGTCAAATTGACTTAATTGTAAATCTTACTTTGCTGAACATTATTGCTGTTTACAGTTTATTTCTATCTATAATCATATTCAAGATAATGAACAAAAACAGCAAACTTTCCTTAAAATTATCAATTCAGGGGCAGCAACCCAACAACAGGTTGTCTGATTCATCTGAAAATTTCAGGGCAGATAGATCTTGACCTGATAAACAATATTACCCACGTCAGATTTGCTCTAAATGCTTTGGTTTTTGAGTTATAAGCCAAAAACTGCATTTGACCCCTATGTTCTATTTTTAGCAATGGCGACCATGTTTGTTGATAGATCATAACTTCGGATACAATTTACAAACAAGATACCCTAAGGAACATTCAGTTAAAGTTTGGAAGTATTTGGCCCAGTAGTTTCAGAGGAGAAGATTTTTGTAATAGATTACTAAGATTTACGAAAAATGGTTAAAAATTGACTATAAAGGGCAATAACTCCTAAAGGGGTCAACTGACCATTTCCGTCATGTTGACTTATTTGTAAATCTTACTTTGCTGAACATTATTGCTGTTTACAGTTTATCTCTATCTATAATAATATTCAAGATAATAACCAAAAACAGCAAAATTTCTTTAAAATTACCAATTCAGGGGCAGTAACCCAACAACAGGTTGTCTGATTCATCTGAAAATTTCAGGGCAGATAGATCTTGACCTGATAAACATTATTACTCCAGTCAGATTTGCTCTAAATGCTTTGGTTTTTGAGTTATAAGCCAACAACTGCATTTGACCCCTATGTTCTATTTTTAGCAATGGCGACCATGTTTGTTGATAGATCACAACTTCGGATACAATTTACAAACTAGATACCCTAAGGAACATTCAGTTAAAGTTTGGAAGTATTTGGCCAAGTAGTTTCAGAGGAGAAGATTTTTGTAAAAGATTACTAAGATTTACGAAAAATGGTTAAAAATTGACTATAAAGGGCAATAACTCCTAAAGGGGTCAACTGATCATTTCCGTCATGTTGACTTATTTGTAAATCTTACTTTGCTGAACATTATTCCTGTTTACAGTTTATCTCTATCTATAATAATATTCAAGATAATAACCAAAAACAGCAAAATTTCCTTAAAATTACCAATTCAGGGGCAGCAACCCAACAACAGGTTGTCTGATTCATCTGAAAATTTCAGGGCAGATAGATCTTGACCTGATAAACAATATTACCCCCCGTCAGATTTGCTCTAAATGCTTTGATTTTTGAGTTATAAGCCAAAAACTGCATTTGACCCCTATGTTCTATTTTTAGCAATGGCGACCATGTTTGTTGATAGATCATAACTTCGGATACAATTTACAAACTAGATACCCTAAGGAACATTCAATTAAAGTTTGGAAGTATTTGGCCCAGTAGTTTCAGAGGAGAAGATTTTTGTAAAAGATTACTAAGATTTACGAAAAATTGTTAAAAATTGACTATAAAGGGCAATAACTCCTAAAGGGGTCAACTGACCATTTCTGTCATGTTGACTTATTTGTAAATCTTACTTTGCTGAACATTATTCCTGTTTACAGTTTATCTCTATCTATAATAATTTTCAAGATAATAACCAAAAACAGCAAAATTTCCTTAAAATTACCAATTCAGGGGCAGCAACCCAACAACGGGTTGTCTGATTCATCTGAAAATTTCAGGGCAGATAGATCTTGACCTGATAAACAATATTACCCCCAGTCAGATTTGCTCTAAATGCTTTGGTTTTTGAGTTATAAGCCAAAAACTGCATTTGACCCCTATGTTCTATTTTTAGCAATGGCGACCATGTTTGTTGATAGATCAAAACTTCGGATACAATTTATAAATTAGATACCCTAAGGAACATTCAGTTAAAGTTTGAAAGTATTTGGCCTAGTAGTTTCAGAGGAGAAGATTCTTGAAATAGTTTACGACGACAGACGACAGACGACGGACGACAGACGACGGACGACGACGGACGCCAAGTGATGGCATAAGCTCACTTGTCCCTTCGGGACAGGTGAGCTAAAAACTCAATATAAAACGAAGTTGAAAAGCATTGATGATTCATGAAAGCTTGGCCAAATACAGCTAAGGTTATCATTATCATGTGTATAAAATCCTTAAATCTGTGACAATAATCCCAAGATTATGATTTAAACAGGTTGTGAGGTTTCCCTTAGACGCTAAAGCAAGAAAGTGTAACATAGGTCTTTAATTTATCACTGACTGACATGAGGTGGACTAATCTTATAAGACTTGAAAATGACAATAAGCAGGACAGAAAATGCTACATTTCCCAATTAGTGTGACTGATAAGAACAATACATTTGTATAGGATGATCACATTTTCTTCACATTCAGGGTAAACTTTACACTTATTGCAGTTGTTATTTTACAGACTATCTTCATGAAGTAGGATCACCTTTCTCCTATAATTGTACCATCTCTCTGATTTACTTGGACCTATTCCTACATCTCGAAGTTTTGATGATGAACATATTTTAGTTGGTACCTTCTTTGTTTAGATACTGTTACCTTGACCTACTGACATAAAATGCACTTAGTCTGACCGATATGCATTTTAAAGTCAGGATATGTGAAGGTGATATGGTTCTAAAGATATTATTCAACAAGAATGTGTCCACAGTACACGGATGCCCCACTCGCACTATCATTTTCTATGTTTAAAGGACTGTGAAATTGGAATAAATTCTCTAATTTGGCATTAAAATTAGAATGATCTTATCAAAGGGAACATGTATACTAAGTTTCAAGTTGATTGGACTTCTACTTTATCAAAAACTACCTTGACCAAAAACTTTAACCTGAAATTTGCACTATCATTTTCTATATTCAGTGAACCGTAAAATTGGGGTCAAAACTCTAATTTGGCATTTAAATTAGAAAGATCATATCATAGGGCACATGTATACTAAGTTTCAAGTTGATTGGACTTCAACTTCATCAAAAACTACCTTGACCAAAAACTTTAACCTGAAGCCCAAAACTTTAACCTGAAATTTGCACTATCATTTTCTATGTTCAGTGAACCGTAAAATTGGGGTCAAAACTCTAATTTGGCATTTAAATTAGAAAGATCATATCATAGGGCACATGTATACTAAGTTTCAAGTTGATTGGACTTCAACTTCATCAAAAACTACCTTGACCAAAAACTTTAACCTGAAGCCAAAAACTTTAACCTGAAATTTGCACTATCATTTTCTATGTTCAGTGGACCGTGAAATTGGGGTAAAATCTCTAATTTGGCATTAAAATTAGAAAGATCATATCATAGGGAACATGTGTACCAAGTTTGAAGTCGATTGGACTTCAACTTCATCAAAAACCACCTCGACCAAAAACTTTAACCTGAAGCGGGACAGACGGACGGACGAACGAACAGACGGACGGACGAACAGACGGACGGACGCACAGACCAGAAAACATAATGCCCCTCTACTATCGTAGGTGGGGCATAAAAATCAAGAAGTTTGCAAAATTTTCATTCTTTCAATTGAAGCTATGACCTCAAACTTTGACTTAGTGACCTGAAATTCAACAAGGGACATTATCAAACTAAGTTTGGTAATGATTGGATGCATGGTTTGATTGGCACTTAAAAAAAACTTGTCAATATTTGCTTGTCTATTAATTGTTGATCTTGACCACAGGCACTTGTCTTAGATTTTTTTCTTTGTGATATATTAAGATATAAAGAGAGAAAAATCTGAGACATGTGCCTGTGATCTTGACATATGGCCTAGTTACCTCAACATCAACTGTTTATTTGCACAGTCACCCTTTCCCAACCAAATATTGATAAAGATCTGGTTTACAACTCAAAAGAATTTGCCTGCAAACAAAAAAGTTCCCAAAATTTCACTCTACTTATAGAATTGCAACCTTGACCTTTGATTCAAAAATCGATACAGTCTCATTTTTAACATGTTAAGCGAAGTTGATATGGTTTAAAGTCACACAAGTTTACATCAACTTAATCTGTCTATTGCTGCTGAGACCTTTTCCTTTGACCTAGTGACCTCAAAATCAAAGGAGTTCTTCATCCCCAATGAATCTGGAAAATAAATGTGTGTCTCAACAACATGTTATTCTTTAAATCTCCAAATTATAGAAAATGCTGTGTTTTTTTAAACAGACTATCATAAATCTGCGATAACTACAACCCACCCTCAATGATAAAGCACATTAAAATATAACAAAAGAGGTTCGTAGGAACACATGGTGAAGTTGAACTCATTTTTCAAGGCCACCTTTCACTTTTAAATCTGGCTGAGCAGTAAAACAAATGTACAAAAAAGTCTATTCAATAACAACCAGTTAAAGAAAGCATGATGGCCTCATAAGTATCCTTTGGCTTTTAATGGCTTAGTCCAACAAAATTCAATTCCGGAATACATTCAAATGTATATTTTATTGCAAATTATGGCTAGAAATATATCATATAGATATTAGATTCATTAGATATTTGTTACAAATATACTGCACACCAGGAAATTGTCATGCAGTCTTATTTTCCTAAAATGGAAATACATTACTTGATTGTCTTCAGTACTGCCTTTTCCCTTTTTGTATGTTTTAGTTGCCTATAACAAGTTTGTTGGTCTCGAAATATTTTAATTATTTAGATAAAAGCTTACACTAAAATAGCAAACATGAAACTAAAACAAATGTTTTCTGGTTAAAATTATTCTAATAATGAATATAAAAATACAACAACAGTAGCAACAGATCCATCATTGATGTGTGTTTCTGCAGATTCATTTTAATTCATGGAAACCCATTTTCATGGAATTAATGAGTATATGTGAATCTCAAGTTTCAGTTAACCTTATGATATTCAAGTAAAAAATCTCTTTTTGTCTGAGATGTCAAATGCTTAAATAATGTTGTATGTGACTTTGAAATTACAAGGAAATGCTATTTGCCTTGATGGCAAACATAATGACATTGACAATTGTGTTACATTTAAGATGTCCAAACGCTTGATGTTAAAACATTTTGTAGTGTTTGATCCGCCTCTCATAACAGACTATGTAAAAATACAGTGAAAACAACAAAGCAGAGCATATATGTGGAGCATATCATATGTAAATTGAGATCATTTATTTTCAGTTTGTTCATATAGATTTGACACAAATTTGACATTAATTCATTATATGCTTATGTGTAAAAACCCCAAATTATAACCTGAAATGGATCACATTTGTTAGCGACATTGTAAATTCAATATAAGTGATCACACCAAAAATCTAGTACAGAAATTAAAATTTAAACCTTGCTAATGACTAAAAAAAGCTTGAAAGAAGCAACTTCATAGCTTTGCAAGATACTTTAAGATAAAGAAATAAAAAAACACACTAGATATTCCTCCTTCATGTGTGATGATATATATATAAACTTTTGATTGTACAAAAATAGATGGCACATGATTGCACACTTATGAACTTTATATTGTAAATTGATTAACATTTCTATGAAATGATAGCTTTTAGAAATGATTTTGTAAAATATTGTTTCTTTTTATGCAAGTTTCAAGTTCTTCTGAAAATAAGCAAACCAGTACTTACAACAATAGTAGTTTAAAGTTTGACCTACTTGTTTTCTAAAATTTGAAGTTTTCTATATATTTTATTTATGTCATCAATAGACCATTTCAATATAATTATACTTATATTTCTGTCATAAAAAATTTACATGTGAAGTAAAAACTTGTCAAAGACAGCAGCCATATAATTTAGTATGCCAGACATGCATTTTGTATGCATAAATCTCATTAGTGACTTTAAAATTTAGGACTGTTTGAAGGCTCTGGAACAAATAAGCATGACATAAAATGGCTATATCAAAATTTATCCATTTTAATCAGTAAACATTAAGATATACATAACAATAATATTAACTGTAATACTCATGTAACATATTTGTTTTTTATATTATTTTCATTGTGATATTCATACATAACAATTATATACTATGTAACAATGTTTTTTTTTATCTCATTTATTATTTTCTCTTTATAAAAACTAAATGAATCTTATTATATGAAACTTCATCATGATAACCATGGTACAACAAGATAAATGATACAAAATGCTGACTTGTAATTTATACATGCAATAAGCCTGTGTCTGCAACAGTTAGGCAATGAAATGCACTGACTATGTAAAAATTAAAGTTTACTACTTGACTGTAAATTTAGATACTTTAATTCTATACATGCTAAGACTAAACATTAATAAATTAAATTAATCATTAAAGTTTTAAAATATTTTTAAAAAAAAATCATAAATTTTCAATTGTCAACAAATTTCAACATGATCAATAAAAATACAATAAAGTTCTTGTAGAAATAGCACTTTGAAATACCAATCATAAATTATGCAGTAACAGATAGAGAAAAACTTAATAAAATTAGTCTAATACTATCACAAGTCTAAATAAGAACATTGGTATATGGAATGAAGTTTATCAAACTTGGTATGTGGTTGACGAAACATTTCCTCCATGTCCGGTCCAGTTGGTGTGTATGAACTCCCCTGGGTTGTCAAGTAACTCGTAGGTGTGGGCACCAAAATAATCTCTTTGTGCCTAAAAATATGAATACATTACCAATTAATTGTTAAGGTGGTACCAAACACTAAAACTAATTTGGGTCGCTTAATTTATATAAAAAAAAATTAACAAAATATTTACTTTAGCCCAGAAACAAATTTGTATGATTTACTGTTATCATATAACAAAATATAAATGTGGTGATAATTATCTATTTCTAAGATAATTAGGTTACAGTTCAGATATTCAATAAAGATGTTCTTAAAAAGTTCCTGCCGTCAATTGTGTATTTAACAGTATGAAATTCAGTTTTACTGGTAATGTTGAATTCAGGAAGTAAGTGGCAGCCCATTCCTTATTAATACCATTTTGATTATGGATATGAAGGTAGCAAGTAGCCAATCAAAACATTCTTTATAATTTAAATAAAATACCTGTAACATGTTAGCTGGTAGTCTTGCAGATCTATAACCATCAAAGAAAGCTAATGCTGTACTGAAGGCAGGAGTAGGTACACCTAATGTAACAGCTGTTGCTACAACTTTACGCCATGAAGTCTAAAATATAAATCTCAATGAAAATCAAAATTAATAAGTCTAAAATGCTTTTCATAGTTAACAAGTTTTCTAAAATAATTGTAATGGGGGTTAAAACACACTACTTATACTATCTGATGGTTGCTGGCTGACTTTGAAAATTGAGCTTAAGGAAGAAAACATAATAACAAATTAAGGTGGGATAAACCATATTGCGCCATTCTTTCCCCCCAACATTCATTCATTCATTTTGACCTCTACTCAAATATTCTAATGAAATCAAATGAATTGTCTCTCAGACCAGAAAACCTCCAACATAGAGTTGGATTATAAATATATTTTTTCATCAATCATTCATTAAAAACATAACTAGTAAAATTTTTGTAAAACATTTCTTCCATGTTGTCTATTTATGATTTTTTTTTATTGTAAATATGTTTTTTTCAATGAATGAATTTTTTTCATCTTCTTGTTACTTTTATTTCTCTGCATCTATTTAAACATATGCCATATAGAATCTCACATTCATAAAATTAGATAATAACAAAAAGTGTATGATTATATGAATTAAACAAAGATCTTGGTATAGCTCTGTTCAGCCCTGAACACAATTTCAGCAAACAGGACTTTCTATAGCATGGCTCAACCTCAAACAGAATATTTTATTGCATGGCCTTACCTGACATTTCTGTATTTCTCCTTTAAAGAAATCATCCAGCAATAAGTTACTTAGGTCTGGCTTCTTGTCGAATGCTTGTTTAATATTTCCTAAGAATACACTACAAATAAATGTTGTTTTCATTTATAAAGTTTCTTGAAAGTCATGAATAAAAATTATTAATGCACAAATGAATATTGACCCTATTACGTTCTTTAACTAATATAATTGGGAAGAATAAAATGTTTTAAGATTAAGAAAATCGTGAATTGGGATATTGTAAGAGACTAAGAGATTAGGCTATGAAAATAACAAAGATAATCAGAATTTATTAATTTGCAAAAGGGAGATAATAGGAATCCTTTTCTAAACCAAACATGAAATTTTGTTAATTATCTCCCTTACTTAACTTTTTTGTTTTTTAATGTAAAATTCTAAACAGTCTAAAATTCCACAATTAAAATCAATAAATAAGATAGAAGATAACCTACCTTCTGATAATACAACCTCCTCCACATCAATGCTATACCTCCCATGTTAAGTTTCCAATTCAATTCTTTAGCAGCCTCCCTCAACAACATAAAACCCTGGGCATATGATACTATCTTGGAAGCATATAATGCCTAAAAAATAAAAAATAAAAATTTTCATTCACATTTTAGTGAGGGCTATTCCAGAAAAAAATGTACGGGGGGGGGGGGGGGGGGGGGGGGGGACAATTGTAATTGAGAATTACAGTGTGATAAGTTGCTCTGATACCGATCACCCATATATAATTAATACAATGTGCCTTCCAATCCCCCCCCCATACATTTTTTTCTGGAATAGCCCTGAATTAAAAATGCAATATTTATGTTAGAAATGTTTATGCATAGATATTATCAGGTTTTCACCATATGGATAAAATTTCTGCGATGGGTATTTAGACTTTGTATTGATCTAAAGAAAAGTGCATACTGCATTGAGCAACAAGTATTTTACAATTCATTATATGCTGAAAACTTTTATCCATTTGAGGTATTGATTCAAGTGTAAGACAGTTTTTTTCTAAAAAAAATTAAGTTTACTGTGTCATTGACAATGAGTCAAAACTTTGATGTTTTTTATATCACCAAGTCATATACATCAGAAAGCTATGATATGGAATCTTATTCACAGCTGACAAAATTGCACACAATAATTAAGTTTTGTTTGTAAAAAGTGGTAAAATAGAATAATGTGTTCACAGTAATCAGTGTGAATTGTTACCAAAATACATGTCAGTCAAATTTAAATGAATAGGTGAAAATTATAAGAAGTCAGAAAAGAGGAAGTCTACAATACCTTATTCTTAGAAAAATTACTTCCTCACGCTATCCATCTTTCACACTCAGTGAACAAAGAAATCAAAACCATAGTTGTAAAAAGTTTCAATCAAATGAATGCCTGATTTATTGTATTGTAAATGTGACCTTAAGATCATGGTAAACTCTACCTTCAACAAAATCTTTAACCCAACTGATATCCAATGCACACATCAGAAATCATAATGGCCCCTATCAAAAATTGTTTTAACAACACAGTAACTTACATATTTGATATCATTAATAAATTCTTTTTTATCCCCAGTATATTTGGTAGTTGCTGGTCCTTTGATTTGTTTACTAGCTTCAATTCTCTCCCCTTGCATGGCTGAAAGACATCTGGCAAATACAGCTTCAGCTAAAAAAATTAGAAAAAAGATAATAAAATACATTTTATTTTTAAGGTTCAATACGTAAATTAGATTACTGGTCTTCATCTTGAAATATTTTTATTGTCTGGCAATCAGACACTATCTATTGACTAAATATATTATCGTACCAGTATTAAGCATTATGGTACAAAAACATGGTTTAAAGCATTTATTGTGTGCAATAATAATCAGACACTATCTATTCATTCTCATACTTGTATATTTTATTTGTTTGTGCAGTTTTCATCAATTTTAGATAATCTGGTAATTTGATTGTTTGTATCGTTTTTAACTCTTTAATTTGGAAGAAGATTTTGAGCAAACGTTAGGTCATCAAATCCAATCAAAACTAAAGGGACTGATTCAGAAATTGTTTCTTTTTTATTTGTTTCAACATGAAATTGAACTTTAAAGCTGTAACAAAAAGATAAATGTTTTTAATCATAGTATTAATGCCAGTGAATAGGACTAGAATCAATGTTGCTTTTTGTTGCTTTTTTCACCAAACATAAACAATTGTCCATTAGTTTGGTTTAAGGTGGTACCTAACACTACAGGGAGATAACTCTGTAAAATCAGCTAAACGTTTTAATTAC